>NC_081199.1:12180158-12480158 GCF_902713425.1 Acipenser ruthenus
GTTTCACAAACTTGTGAAGAACTCCTGTTGAAAAGCAGAGGACTCAGCTCAGTATTCAGCTACAGAGAATACTTGTTTTTCCTCTCAAAGGTCATTGTTACTCAGGCAGCAATGTTCCATCTGCACTCCTTGGTTTTCACTGGCACTTGACCAGCGTGAGGCCTGGCGCTCAGTTAGAGGTGGAATGTTGACTGAAGATTCTTAGAATAGATGTCTCAGCAAACAAGAGGGTGTGCTCCATGCCAACCAATCAGGGCCTAGCTACAGACGAGCCCATTCTTTCACTATAAAGCTCTTTGGAGCACTGCGATTTTGTTAGCTAATACAGATGTTTGTCTCACTCTTGTAAAGAACTGCCCCACTGTTCTGCAGCAGTGATTTTGTGGCACTCATCTTTATTGAGACCTTTTCAATAGCCATGTTGCATCTGTTTGGAGGTGAAATGTTTCTTCTAAACCCAATATGTGTGTCTCTGCAAGGGAACACATTCTGCTCTAATCAGTTCCTTCTCCTGTTAAGCCTTGAATGCACTGATGGAATGGGATGCAGGGCTTTTCCCATCATTTGCAATCTGCACATTATTAAGTACCAATCAATAGTGATATGACAACAACTTCTCGTAGTGTGAATTGATATAAAATGATCTAATAGCTTCTCTTAATGCACTTAAAGCACTGCATCCTGTTCTGATCACCAGAGAAGTAAAAGGACATTGTGGCCTTGGAAAGAGTCCAGTGAAAAGCAACCAGACTAATCCCAGGTTAAAGGAATGAGCTACAAAGAGGGGCTGAATCTAGAACAAAGACGAATCAGGAGGAACATGATTGAAATCTCTATAATATGAAAATAGTTTGACCAGAGGACACAATTGGAAATTAAATGGAGATAGACTTAGGACAGAGGGAAGGAGACACTTCTTCACACAGAGTGGTGAGGGGATGGAATGGGCTACCTAGTCATGTTGATCTAGAATCACTTGGATCCTTTAAGACCCAAATGAAGTTTTGAGATAAACTGAAATGGGTTGAATGGCCTCCTCTCATTTGTACATTTTCTTATGTTCTTAATGTATGTTTGGTTTACCAGGTTACAACCATTAACATTGGAAAAGCATTGTGGGCAGCAGTGTGGAGTAGTGGTTAGGGCTCTGGACTCTTGACCGGAGGGTCGTGGGTTCAATCCCCGTGGAGGACACTGCTGCTGTACCCTTGAGCAAGGTACTTTACCCAGATTGCTCCAGTAAAAACCCAGCTGTATAAATGGGTAATTGTATGTAAAAATAATGTGTAAAAAATAATGTAATTGAATGTAAAAAATAATGTGATATCTTGTAACAATTGT
This sequence comes from Acipenser ruthenus, assembly GCF_902713425.1. NCBI lineage: Eukaryota > Metazoa > Chordata > Actinopteri > Acipenseriformes > Acipenseridae > Acipenser > Acipenser ruthenus. The sequence goes on from NC_081199.1 coordinate 12,181,500, forward strand.
AAGTCGCCCTGGATAAGGGCGTCTGCTAAGAAATAAATAATAATAATAAAATAAATCAGCATGAAATACCACCTAGCGCAAATATGGTATTTCTTATACCCAGTGGGAACAGTGCGAGAAAGTCAGGACTTTCACTAAATGCCTTAAATCAGTTCAGATTGATAATTATGAATGCATGTCCTGGAATAGCGGATTTGGTGTTGTAGAGCTTTTTATTTTGAAATGGTTTTTGGTTTCTTGTTTTCCTCAGTGTTGTGGGGTTGTAACATACCTTCCCGAACACCTGCACCGTGGCTCCGTGGTCCCTCAGCTTGTGGATAACGAGGTCGGAAGAGGAGCTGGGGACGACGATGGTAGCTGGAACTCCCAGCTTCTTTGCAACAAAGGCTGTGGCTAAGCCAGCGTTCCCCCCTGCACAGCAACACAGATCAGCGATCACAAGACTTTCAAATCTATCTCCCGGGGGCCGTGTGGTCACCCTGGCCATAGCTTATCAGAACTGTGCTGAAGATTTTTTTTGGACATTTAACATAGATCAGCCACAGTGTTTATACAGTAGGATGAGTGCAGTGTTATGTCATTTATTTAATCTTATTAAGTCTTGCTGTAAGTCACATATCGCTACACCACTGATGTGAAATACCTACAGCACTAGAAGTGATTGGCTACTTTTAAGGGTGATTAACATACCCCAATGAGCATTAATCTTTCACTACCTAATGTTAGGTAAGATAGTCCAAGGTAGTGCTAATCAGGGTCTGTGAAACCTGCTGAAAATCAATGTGGCATTATACAGTAGAGCCAGTCATATCCTGTAAGATAAAACACCCTCTCTTAACCGGTGTCATTTACACATGCTGCTACCAACTGAACGGTACAGATGGAAACTGATCGATGCACATTTTATTATGTGTCTCGAACAGTAAATTCAGCTCTTAGCAGGACAGAATAGACTTAATAAAAACAGGTGCTAGAAAAGAGGGGTATTGCTGCAGACACGAGGCAGTCGAAAATAATGTAGTTTCACTTTTTAGATGTCAGCTAAATTCACTTAAAACAGAACAAGAACGTGAGAAATTGACAGAATTACTGCACCTTTTTGCTGTTTTGTAAATTGCCAAATACTGTATTACAGTGCTTTGTTTTTAATACTGCATGTCTTTTTTGCAATCATTTTCACTGGTTTTCTTTGTATAGTATATGTGCAGTACTGTGCTTTGGTGTTTTAGACACACTTCTGTACCTGCATTTGTTCATTTATAATGCCCTGGTGTTAATAAAGCAGCTATAATGTAGTATAATAACTCCCGCTGAGATGCTTTCACATGCCCGATGGACCCTGGATCCAATGGAATCGGATATGGCAGGCTGTAGTGTATTAATAATGTGTTATCTTCATTGTACTCCTCCAGCACAGCAGACATGTCACAACCCAGCCCATGCCAGACACTTCAGGCAAGTCTTGAGCTCTCTGAACTCCTCTGCTGAATAGACTACATCTCCTGACATTTGACGCATTCAACTCAGATAGACAAATCCTAGTTCTATATTACAGGTACAGCATTTACACATATACAGTACTCAACGAGTCATGGAAAAGTTCTGATTCTTCAGTCACATGACTCAGCGTTGCAGCACTGCATGATCTGTGTAAACTCCAGTCTGCTACGTGCTTGGTTATGTTCTAATGATTTAGAATAGAATCAGTCTGTACACTACCCTGTTTTTACAAGTCCGGTAACACAACATGTTTCAGTGGTTCTAACAAAAGAAAGTCAAACCTCTCTGTTGAAGACAAAAGCTGACCAGTGCAGGCACATAACTGCATAACAGTTCTAAAATTTGTATAACATTTATATATATGTATATGTATATGTATTTATATATATATAAATTTAGTGTGCATGTGGCGGGGTGCCTCGCCTCTTGGAATATATGCTGTATTATTATTATTATTATTATTATTATTATTATTATTATTATTATTATTATTATTATTATTATTTGTTTTGTGTAAATATGTGACGGCAGACAAGCCAGTGTTATGATTTATTATTTAAATACAGGACGAGAGTAATGCCGCCTGATCATTTGTATTATATTATTTGTTGGTTGTGCCTCTCATGAGAATGTGTGACTTCGGCTCAGTAATTATTGAATTGGCTGACAGTCAAGCAGACTAATTTAAACCTGTGTGGAATGCGGCCTTCTCCGGATTGATTGATTGATTGTTGTTAATCTGGAGATGCTCGCATATAAACAGAGACCCACGGCTTTCGCAAGAGAAGAGAGTTGGAGAGTAACTAACAGAGATAACGAAACAAAACGAAACACAATGGAATGAAACAAATCGAAAGCTACCTGTTCAAACCCAAAGGTACTTTTTGGGCTTATTTCTTAATATTTTGTGCTGCTTTATTTTGCCCCTTGTGCCATTTTGTTTTTGTGTTTTGTTTATTTTAAAGTGTTTTTTAGCACTGTAGTGTCTCATATTTACCCCGCAGTTGTCTTGTGGTTTGGTATTACTTCCTGGTCTGACATCACCCCTACAGCCATCCTTGTCACAGTGCACAGTTATTTTCCCCTGTTTTTTATGTTTTGTTCTCTGAATGCAGCAACACAAACCTACCTGAGGAACACACAAATCCTTTACACCCGGTGCTGGCAACCTGGAATATACAAATGTGAAGAAAAAAAAGTTATGCACGTATTTATTTATTTGAAGAGTAACGCTGACTAAATAGTTACACAAACTGCTGGTTCACAGACGATCCTACCCAAGATATCCGGAGATTAGCACAAATCAGAGTCAACGAAACTAAGCATAGGCTTCTGGAGCAGGGATGACTGGCAATTTCATAACAGTGAAAATGAGATATACGCTCTGTGGGTCCCCTGAGAAGCTTTGTATTGCATTCCTCTCTTAAACTCTTCAGTGCGCGTTCCAAACATTGGCCCAACTTGTAAGGTCAATGTTACGTATAGTAATGGACATTTCTTTGTGTGATCCTATTTTCTGTTATGAGGAGAGTAATAAAATGAAAACCTAAACGGTGAGGGTTTTTTTTCTTTGTACAATGCCCCCTTTTCCACATTTGTGAGAGGAGTAGGTCAATGTGTGTGTGTGTGTGTGTCTGTGAGTGGAGTGGGTCACTGTGTGTGTGTCTGTGTCTGTGAGTGGAGTGGGTCACTGTGTGTGTGTGTCTGTGTCTGTGAGTGGAGTGGGTCACTGTGTGTGTGTGTGTCTGTGAGTGGAGTGTGTCAGTGTGTGTGTGGGCAGGTATTACTATCAATGTGTGGACAAAATTTGAGAAAATGTCCCCACAAAGATAGTAACTCCTAAAAAAACGACTTTGTGGGGACATCCCCACTTTGTAAAACACGCTTTTAAGAACTAACTATGTCTTTAAAATGTTTTTTTTTTAAAAGCCAAAGTATTTAGTTTGTTGTCGACTTTCACCCTTTGTGGAGTTTTGTCTGACTGGATTTAGAAATAGTAAATATAGTGAGAGTCAATGAGAAGTCCCCACCATTATAGGAATGCAAATGTGTGTGTGTGTGTGTGTGTGTGTGTGTGTGTGTGTGTGTGTGTCTGTGTGTGTGTGTCTGTGTCTGTGAGTGGAGTGGGTCAGTGTGTGTATCTGGGAGTGGAGTGGGTCAGTGTGTGTGTCTGTGAGTGGAGTGGGTCAGTGTGTGTATCTGGGAGTGGAGTGGGTCAGTGTGTGTGTCTGTGAGTGGAGTGGGTTAGTAGGTGCTGGGCAGTTGTCTGTGCTCAACATGCTTTGATGACAGACAGTTATTTTCAGGCAGGCAATTTAAGAAGCCCTGAGCTCAGCACAATTTTAAAATAGGAATTGACTGCTTTAAACTAGAAATGGCATCACAATGGCAGGCAATTATATTAGAGTAGATAATTGGAGGAAAGACTTTTGGTAAACAAGAACACAAACACAAAGCTAAATGACATTGAACAAAGACTTCCTAGAGTGTTACTATTGGCAACATTTAATTGAAGGAGATGAGTTTTAATGTACTTAATAGAAATAATGATAATAATTAAAAGGGACTTCCATTATTACCTCGTAACACGCCACCGCAATGTCATTATCCCTTATTTCAATATTGGGTTTAGTATTTGTATGTTTACAATGTGCATGAACACCTTAAGTGATTTTCAGTTGAATAAAAACCTAGTAAGAACATAAAGAAACCCTCATGGAATACCCCGGCCCATCCTGCCTCCGTGCCAAGACAGACAGACAGGCTGGCAGGGATGCAGGCAGGAGAACACCCACCTTCTGACACAAGTGACCGATGCCCCTGATCTTGAAGGACCCCGAGGGCTGGGCGTTGTCCATCTTGAGGTAGACTGTGGTCCCGGCCAACTTGGACAGCTCCAGACTCTCCAGCAGGGGGGTCAGCAAGTGAAAAGCCTGAGTGCTCACTGCCATGGCTACGGGAGAGAATCACAACTCCATATCTCCACAATGCACCAGAAAGGCTGTACCATGGGAATCACGTGTGTACGTTCTCTTTGTCCAACCCTGTCAAAACCTTCCCTGTATAGTAAGATCTCTCTGAAACCAAATATTGAAAATCTATTAAGCTTTCTTCACTCTGAAAGAGAAATGATCTTCAATTCGACTATTTATATTTTTACATATGTATATTCCCAAACACTTGACTTTCTCACATACCACATTTCCAACAGAAGCAATGTCAAATTCTCAATTGAGGGAAGTTCATGTTTATCTAAATTTAACTGACCAGATGCCTCAGTAAAACCTTTCAGGGAATTCAAGGCTCCAGAAACCTGTTCCTTATCATTTAGAAAAGGTGTGGTGTCATCAGCGAGTTGGCCAATAATACATTCTCAACCACCAATCTCAATTCCTTTAAATGACCCATTACATCTAATGAAAATGAAAAGGGTCTTTGCAGCCAAAACAAAAAGAAAGGGGGGCAATGGGCAGCCCTGCTTAATATCTTTCAATATTAAACCTAGTACTCTTGGATAAGCCCATTGAACTAGTGTTATCTTTATAAAGTATCCTGATGTAATTAATAAAAGCCTTGAGTGGTTAAAGAAAAGGGCTTAAAATCAGGCGATCACTTTTTTTTACTTTTAAATTGCATTCCCTGCCTCAAGATGGCTTCCCATGTACCCGCATGGACCGCTCAGAACTACATTTCCCATCACCCTCCTGCTCACTGGTAAATTCATCTCAGTTACATATGTGAGCAGGAGGATGATGGGAAATGTAGTTCAGGTGAGCAAAGGTGAGCTGCAGCTTCGTCGCCATTTTAGCTTTCTCCACAGTTTTTAGTACCAGTATAGATATTGTGTTTTAAATGAATATAGGATTGCTATAACACGTACTTCTTTCAAAACTGCACATCTGACACTGATATAGCTTATGGAAGTGCAAAATATGAAAGATTTATGAAAATATTTACCTTAAGAAAGCTTAAATAAGCCATCAAACTGAAATGTTCATTCTGTAATAATTATACTGAAGCAATGAGGCTGCTCATCTCTTGGGTTTGTATTTTCTCCAGAATATGTTGGAAAGAGTGTCCTTTATAGTTGAGAAGATCAATGCAACATTTCTATTGCAAATTGTATCTTTCGGTTACACAAATTATAACTCAGTAATAACTCGTATATAATAAATATGTTATCTTAATAGCTAAAATCCACCCTCCATAAATCTATCTTTTTTAAAACCACTAACACACTTCTTGTGTTTTACTTTATAAGCACTTTGATATTCGTTTTGTATGAAAGGCGCTATATAAATAAAGTTTTGATTGATTGATTGATTGATGAAGGACATGTAACAGTACCTAACATAATCAAAATAACTAAAAAAGTTGAAAAGCGTCACATCTCTGTACAGTGTTTAAAACCTCTTACGCCCTCCAGTCCCGCGGGCGGAACACGGAACTGCACGTAAATATTATATTTCATAACTCATTTTTAATATTATTACAAAAGAAAAAGAGAAAAAAAGCTGACTCGATATCAAAATCGTTGCGAAAGAATTTTTCGAATCCGTCATTTCACCGCTGAGATATCCCATTCGCAATGTGTCTAGTACCCCAATGCATTCAAAACAAAGGCAATCGACTAGCTTGCGTTTTGCTGCTCTGGTCTTACAACCTTGATGACGGTAAAGTCTCCCTGATCTAGGGGTGGTCACAAGCTTTCCATTCATACCTTTACTTTGTTTGTAGCCCAATCCATCACAGAGTAATTGATGTGCAAACAAACACGCCCACCTCTTGAATGAGATAAGGGAAGAAAAAAAAAAGCCTTTCAAAGGCAAATGCATGTGGCAATGGCTAGCCTGTGAGGTGCCAGAAGATAACATCCCTTTTAGAACTTAGTGTATCAATTGACATAAAGATTTACACAATGTTTATTTTTGGAGAGGTTTGGGGACCCTTGGGCTTAGCTTTGTAAAAACTCCTGTAGAATTTGATCCCTTTGTCCAAATTTTTACCCAGTATAGTAGACATGTTGGTGAAGCACTGGAAAAAAATCTGGCTCTTTTCATATGCTACAAGTTGAAAAAATGACTATAGAACATAAAAAAATGAAAAGCGTTTGTTGTTTTTTTATGTATTTTTTCTGGATATCTCCTTCCAGTGTGGTACTGAGTAAGACTTTTATCACACCTGAGGTTTTAGTCTTGATGCCCAAGGGGTTACCTTGAATTCAAGCCCTGAACCATGCCTGTGCTGTCTATACTTTGGAAGATATTGTGATTTATTTAAGGGCACAGCCCCCCAGGCGGAAATTGTCTGTGAGGGGCTGGGGTTTTGACAGGTTAATATCCCCTGGCTCTTAACAGAATTACACAGCTATGTATGCAAGTCCTACTACTACTGAACTGTACTTAGATGTTGCATTTTTGTAGCTTTTGTTTTAAAGTTTAAAATTGAAAAGGCAGTTAAATATGTAGCTGTTGGTGTCTGAGTCTAATCTACGTAACGCTGTTTTCCTATACCTTCTATGTCAGTAGTTTTCAAACTTTTTTTCTCGCGACCCAGTGGAGGAAAAACACTTAACCCCGCGACCCAAAACAATAATATCTTCTGACTAGTTTTCATAAAATCACAATAAAGCCTGGGCAATTGATACATGCTAGCTTTAACCGCTTCACTTTAAGTAATAATTCAAATTAGACATTGACGTTACTTGTATAACATTTTTAAATTCAGGATTTTTTTTTTTTTTTAAAAAAAGACGATCAGGTAAGTTTTACTTACCTAATGTGACGGGTGGGCCTGCATGCTGTTCATGATCTCACTCCAATCTGGATCACAGGATGAAAGCGCTACTCTACTCGCATGTCAGGTGCGCTGTTGAGTCTTTCTTTTGTTTTTAACCTTGTCAAAGTCAAAAATCCCAGTTCGCACATGTAGGTTGTTGTGAATGGCAACAACAATAGAACACTAATCTTGGATATTCTTTGAAAACACTGATCCAAAACAATGACAAATGTAATGACTTGTGGCATGTTTTCAGTGTGCTATCACAGGTGGGGTGCAGCAACTCGTTTTCTTGCTCAGTCATCAAGTTCAGCTCCAATATTGATTCAGGATTTTCGAAAGCAAAATGATCTTTCACCCAAAGCTTTTCCTTCAGATTTTCAAACCCCTCTGCAGGAAAGTAGCGACTAAAACTCAGACAGAACAGCGAGATGTAACTCTGACACTTTTAATTGTATCTTGCTCTCATTGGAACTGTAATTGATGTATCTTGTATTATAACTGAAGTGATTGTATCTTGCTCTTAATTGAACTGTAATTCCTGTTGTATCTTTTTTGCACACAACTGTAAGTCGCCCTGGATAAGGGCGTCTGCTAAGAAATAAATAATAATAATAATAATTCACTTTTTTTTCACTGATGCTGTTCTTCTCAGTGTGTTGTAACAGTGTTGGGAACATGTAGTAGCTGGGACGATTACTTTTTAGTCGTGCTTGCCACAGTACTAACGACTTTTGGAATGCTTGTATATGCTCGCAGTGTCGGAATAAATCATTGCCTCTTCCTTGTAACTTCAAATTGACTTCGTTTAAAATTGAGAAAATGTTACGAGATATGACAACTTTATTAACCAATTGGCATCGTCAAACAAATTTGCCAAGTTAGACTGTTTCTCTACCAGAAAAATGTGAATCTCATTCCTGAGTTCGTACACCAAACATAAAATATATTGCATAAAATCAAAGTGTAAGAAGGTCTAGCGCTGGTTAGAAGCTGTTATTCAAAGGAATACAGATTGACAGGTCAGCAAACCAGTCTAATGACGTGGATTTACACAGTAAAATTACAGACAATCGGTTGTATACTGTAGAGAATTCCGGTTCGCTAAGCCTATCTTTGTTTTCAAAAGGATTATGCTAAAGCTACTCACTCACTGGCCGATGCAGGTTTCGTTTTCTACTTCTTGTGTTTCGGAGTAATTCTCTTTTTCTCCGTATGACTCGAGGGTCCCTCTGCAAAAATGCTGTATGAATGCGCCTTTCCTTTCAGTTCAAAGTTTAGTCATTAGAGTAGAATAATCGAGTAAAGAGTAAGAAACGATACTTTGCAGATACAGCCTAGTCAGTTTCTGAGCCAAGGGAACGAAGAACAATGTTTTTTTTGTTAGTTTTACTTTAAGTTCAATTGGATATAAAACAAAAAATACATTTAAGCGCACTTGTAATTTTATTATTTGTTTAAAAATATTAATAGAACAATTTATTATACTGAACAAAAAAAGTAAATGTTTGACCTAGTAGCTCCAAGTTTGTTAGACTTATTGACCTGTCTTTGCTTGCATTACTTCAAGGTCAAGCTGTTTATCTGTATTGATCAATACATTATTTGAACGTTTTGTGGAATGTGAGGAATCATTATATATTACGTGTTTGGCTAATTTATTTCAACTATGCATAATTATCCTGAACTGTCTGATACTGTACGTCCATAGGAGACACAAGAGCTGATTGAAAAACAGGAACCAATAGTTACAATTTAATTTTTAAAAAAAACCATTAAAAGTGTGTCCAAAGCAATTACACAACCTCCCTTTGATATGGGTCTGCACAAGCACTGTGGGAACTGCCTGCCCTGCGTGTCACAGTCTCCGCTGGCAGATAAACTGGTTTGGGGTGGTTACCGAGTCCCCTTCACCCATTCATCTTGACAGCTCCTTTTTGTTCTTATGCAACACAACCTTTTCAAATGAAATCCGGTGACGTGTTTGCCAGACAGGCAGAAACAGAGAGCGCTTGGATTGTAACCCCCAATATTGCAACCTGGTTTGAGCCGGTTTTACAAGGACTGAGTCAACAGCCTCGCCTGGCAGGCACTGCACCAGCCGCGAACCCGCTTTTGGAAGTGCAAGTCCAAAATAGAAGCGACTCTTTTGGTAATACAGTGGGATACACATGTCCAATATTAACGTTACACATATTTTAAACGTCACAATACACCACTAGACAAATAGGCTGCAACTCCTACGACAGAATGTATCAATGATGTTATATTTGGACACATATGCAAATACAATATTGGCCACGTCATTGTTTAATATTGTATCAGGTGTAGGAGTAAAATGTGTTTGCAACATACAGTATTTAAGTATCAAATTCAGCCCCGTAAGACCAATATCTTATCTACCCAGTGTGTATAATATAATGTCGAAAAGTAACTTAATTAGTGCTTTATTGTTTGTCTTAAATAATTATACGTTAGTGTTTTTTTTATTATGTTTTTTCTAAGATATTTGCAAAAGTGTGCCGGTATTTAATGTTGCAAAGTTAAAAAGACGTGTATATTCTGGAAAAAAAGGACAAAACTGATAACAGGATTAAATACCCCTCTGCTTGCACATTGGTCGAGTCGTGAATTAACAAAACGAATTATTATTTATAGAATTAAACTATAAAGAAAAAGAACGTCACACAGCCTGTAGAATTCTAAAATAGCTACGACCTAGCATATCACTAATGATCTTTTACAGTACAACTTTCTGTTCAGTTACTCGCTTTGTTGGAAAGTAAGCCTGTGCTGAGTGTTATATAATTCTAGAGTGATAATAAAATCACGGTTAGTATCGTCAGACTATGAGATGTGATGCCCCTATGTCCAATAAGTCATTTATTTTTGAAAGGATGTAATTACTTATATCTAGTCAACGAAGGATTTGCAGCCACTCATTCGTGCTAAGTTTGGGACGTTTGGAATAGAAGCCTATTTCTTCTTTGTATTATTACTATACTATTCCCAATATAACAACAATACATGTTCAATGTATCTGCTAATATACACGACACATACCTGTGTATTCCATGGAGTCTCACAAATAGCCTAACGACACGTTACTTTCACTGTCTTCGGTTGAAATAGACTTCTAATCGAAACGTTTGGCATTGAATTTACACAAATCAAGGGGACGGTTGGAAAGACCTTTAAAAATAACATTTGGCTCGTGCCTCTACTGATGGGGTTTCAAGTGCTTCAGCTCGTCACCCACCTGTCTGTCTCTCGTGATGGCGGGGGGCGAGGCTGTGTCGGAGGTGTGCCGACTACCCTTTATGCTCGTTGGATGAAGGACTAGGGCCCATGCTATATAATACCAGCCCCAAGAAAATCGAGATAGACATCTTCCACTCTTCAAGATACAGCTGCCAAACAAGAACCGACAACTCGCTGCAAGGAGCTGAATAAAAACAAATTCAATTTTAACTTGGTAAGTTATTATTATTATTATTATTATTATTATTATTATTATTATTATTATTATTATTATTATTATTATGCTTTTTAACACAAAACGACTAGGTATTTCAAGTACATTTGTGAAGGGTAAAATAATTAATCTCGACAGGCGTTTTAATTTTTATAGGTTCAGATAAAAAAAGAAAGAAAAAAGAAAGAAAATAGGAGTTTGAATGCAGGACACATTTTACATTTCAGCGATTGCAATCGTATTTGCTGTCAAGAGTTCACTTACAAGCAAAAATGGTACAGTTCATAATAAATAATGGCATATTATTTTATTTAAAACATAGCTAATAATGAAACATGGAATTTGGTTTTAAAGGTTAATCGCACAAGCTTATTTGAAGCACATTTTGTTCATGGAGTAGTAACATCTGCTTTAAATTAAATAGAAGTATATGATTATATATAAGTATATACACTAAATACAAAAAGAATACTCTTTCCCTTAGCAAGTTTCAAATTAATTAATCTACTGAAGCGCTGCATTTGTCCTGTTATTTTGGAACGTGTTTTAATGTAATATTTCTTAGAGTGTTACTACAGTTCCATATGGCAAATATAATGTGATTAATAGATTCATAAATCACTCACATGGTCTTGTTTTAAAAATAAAGTGTAAATATGAATTTCCTGACACTGAAGGAGGAATTGCCTGGAAGTGAGTCTGCCTGGCTCAGTATCAGTTTAGCATGATGACTCTGTGTATGTGTTTACTATAGCTCTGATCTGTCCTGGTACCCTACACTGTTTATGTTGCTCTAATAGATGCTGTTCCCTATGTATTTAGAGAATCTCATACAGTACCAGCCTTGATGTGCTGTGTGTCTCCTCTCCAGACACTCTTCTGTCATGCCTGTACACAATGAGCCTGATGTTCTGTGTCTCCTCTCCAGACACTCTTCTGTTCTGCCGACTGTGCACAATGAGCTCCAAGGCAAGTCTGCATACCGTCTCCCCACTCAGGGACAGTGTCCCCATGTCCAAAGAGGCCGGGACCACAGTCTACCTCAAACTGGACACTGCCCAGCCAACCGGCTCCTTCAAGATCCGCGGCATCGGTCACCTCTGCAAGACGGTGAGTGACCGCTAAAGCTGACCACACCAAGAACATTTCCGCCTTTAAATAAACTGTTATAAAGGAGAGGACAGCTGGGAGAGAGGCAGTGTGGTCTAGTGGTTACAGCGGAGGAGCTGGGAGGGAGGCAGTGTGGTCTAGTGGTTAGATCTGAGAGGCTGGGAGGGTGGCAGTGTGGTCTAGTGGTTAGAGCGGAGGGGCTGGGAGGGAGGCAGTGTGGTCTAGTGGTTAAAGCGGAGGGGCTGGGAGGGAGACAGTGTGGTCTAGTGGTTAGAGCTGAGAGGCTGGGAGGGAGGCAGTGTGGTCTAGTGGTTAGAGCGGAGGGGCTGGGAGGGAGGCAGTGTGGTCTAGTGGTTAGAGCGGAGGGGCTGGGAGGGAGGCAGTGTGGTCTAGTGGTTAGATCTGAGAGGCTGGGAGGGAGGCAGTGTGGTCTAGTGGTTAGAGCGGAGGGGCTGGGAGGGAGGCAGTGTGGTCTAGTGGTTAGAGCGGAGGGGCTGGGAGGGAGACAGTGTGGTCTAGTGGTTAGATCTGAGGGGCTGGGAGGGAGGCAGTGTGGTCTAGTGGTTAGAGCTGAGAGGCTGGCAGTGTGGTCTAGTGGTTAGAGCGGAGGGGCTGGGAGGGAGGCAGTGTGGTCTAGTGGTTAGAGCGGAGGGGCTGGGAGGGAGACAGTGTGGTCTAGTGGTTAGAGCTGAGAGGCTGGGAGGGAGACAGTGTGGTCTAGTGGTTAGATCTGAGGGGCTGGGAGGGAGGCAGTGTGGTCTAGTGGTTAGAGCTGAGAGGCTGGCAGTGTGGTCTAGTGGTTAGAGCGGAGGGGCTGGGAGGGAGGCAGTGTGGTCTAGTGGTTAGAGCGGAGGGGCTGGGAGGGAGACAGTGTGGTCTAGTGGTTAGAGCTGAGAGGCTGGGAGGGAGACAGTGTGGTCTAGTGGTTAGAGCGGAGGGGCTGGGAGGGAGACAGTGTGGTCTAGTGGTTAGATCTGAGGGGCTGGGAGGGAGGCAGTGTGGTCTAGTGGTTAGAGCTGAGAGGCTGGCAGTGTGGTCTAGTGGTTAGAGCGGAGGGGCTGGGAGGGAGGCAGTGTGGTCTAGTGGTTAGAGCGGAGGGGCTGGGAGGGAGACAGTGTGGTCTAGTGGTTAGAGCTGAGAGGCTGGGAGGGAGACAGTGTGGTCTAGTGGTTAGATCTGAGGGGCTGGGAGGGAGGCAGTGTGGTCTAGTGGTTAGAGCGGAGGGGCTGGGAGGGAGACAGTGTGGTCTAGTGGTTAGATCTGAGGGGCTGGGAGGGAGACAGTGTGGTCTAGTGGTTAGAGCGGAGGGGGAAGGAAGGAGGGGATATGTTGTTTTTTTGCCTAATTATAGAGTTAAATCAATCAAATGGCAGTCAGGACCAGTGTGTTCCAGCTAAAACTAGCTTGGACGAGTTATGGGAGTCTAGAGCAGCATTCAACAATGTGGAACATTGATGCTTTTTGAATAGAGGTTGGCGTGGAGACAATTCAGAGCAAGGGAGGACATTAGACACAGGCAGCCTTCCAGCTATTTAAAATACAGGCTAAAGACATCGTACCAGTCGCTCAGTTCTTAAAGACTTCTTTTAAACTGGATCCAGCAATGCGCGGATGGATTCAGAACTGAATATAGTCTGGGCTATGACCCAAGATACTACCACCCCAGTCATGTTTATACATTGAATGAATGTTTCCACGCCACTCAGAGGAGCCTTGGAGGGCGTCAATAGCATGGCACTGTACTAAACAAAGACTGTTTCTGTTCCTTCTCAGTGGGCGGAGAGAGGATGTGAACGGTTTGTCTGCTCCTCAGGTGAGAATATTTAAAATAACCTTCCCCTGCAATTAGTGCATAAATAAACAGGATGCTTCCCTAAACACCCACGAGGGATGTGTATCACTTATACTTTTAAACATGGTTGAACTTCTTGAATCATGTGACTATGTAGTGTAATTAAGCAGGCAGTAACGCTGACGCCTTTCTGTTTTCTGTCCTACAGGGGGCAATGCTGGCCTGGCAGCCGCCTACTCTGCCCGTAAACTAGGGGTACCTGCTACCATCCTAGTGCCTTCCAGTACCCCGTCCTTCACCATCCAGAGACTGAAGGATGAGGGGGCCAGCGTGTCTGTGGTGGGGGAGGTGAGTTTCATTCACAAATACAGCACTGTCCTGGAAGATAAAGGGTTATACTGAAGCTTTCAAGTATACATCCAACGTACCGTCAAATCTTCCAAATACCTACCAGGAATATTAATCGTTTAACATATGTTAGACATTTCAAATTGTGCTTTGTGCTGGTTTCAACTATATTGATGATTAAATGCATGATTGGGTTAATAAAGCTTGAATGGTGCCCAGCAATACCCACGCAATGTAAGATTTTCTGTAATGCTAAAATGAAACCACCGTTTCACAGAGACTTGTCATTAAAACACAAAATATATTGACAAAATAGGTTGTATAAAGTGTTGTATTTTCATTGCTAAATGTGTGTTTAGTTACAGATTAATTACTTATCACAAGATCAACATGACAATCTGCAAACATTCACACTCTCAAATACAGATTTCTGTTACATCTGCATTGAATAGAATTTAAACACAAAATACACGAAACCCTTCATGCGACAACTGGAGTTTTTATAGCAAGCGGTCTACAGGGACAAGCAGGCGAGCAACATTAGACTGCAGTCTCTGTGTACAATCCTGTTTGATTGCAGATGCTAGATGAAACCATTGAGCATGCTATGAGACTGGCAGAGAATAACCCAGGCTGGGTCTACATCCCTCCCTTTGATGACCCGCTCATCTGGTAAGCACTTCATTAGGCTTCATTATTTCATTGATTTTATTGTACATTTAAAACTGTGCGTGTATGAATTTAATATGTTATTAATAATGAATTGTGGTTTTCTCATTTTTTTCTGAATTTCCAGTTCTGGTCACATTTTTTTGATGATCTATTGTTTAATCCGAAAACAATTGATAGCGTCTTATACTGTATAATATGTGATTATCTTGTTCTTATTAATACAAATCTATTTTCCCTGTTAAAGGGGGCCCTTGTGGCAGTATGTGTAGCCCTGCTGTGGCCCTCAGTCTATAGTGACAGTATGTGTAGCCTTGCGGTGGTCCTCAGTCTCTAGTGGCAGTATGTGTAGCCCTGCGGTGGTCCTCAGTCTCTAGTGGCAGTATGTGTAGCCCTGCGGTGGTCCTCAGTCTCTAGTGACAGTATGTGTAGCCCTGCGGTGGTCCTCAGTCTCTAGTGAAAGTATGTGTAGCCCTGCGGTGGTCCTCAGTCTCTAGTGACAGTATGTGTAGCCTTGCAGTGGTCCTCAGTCTCTAGTGGCAGTATGTGTAGCCCTGCGGTGGTCCTCAGTCTCTAGTGACAGTATGTGTAGCCTTGCGGTGGTCCTCAGTCTCTAGTAGCAGTATGTGTAGCCCTGCGGTGGTCCTCAGTCTCTAGTGGCAGTATGTGTAGCCCTGCGGTGATCCTCAGTCTCACTGCTCTTCCCCTCTGATCTCCAGGGAAGGACACGCCTCCATCGTGACAGAGCTCCAGCAGGCCCTGGATAGCAAGCCCGGGGCCATTGTGCTGTCGGTGGGGGGAGGGGGCCTGCTGTGCGGGGTGGTGCAGGGGCTGAGGGCTGTGGGCTGGCAGGACGTGCCCATCATTGCCATGGAAACCAAGGGAGCACACAGCCTCAATGCAGCCGTGCAAGCAGGGGAGCTCGTCACACTGCCAGAGATCACCAGGTGAGCCTGCCTCTGAGTTACAGACACCACTGCGATAGAACAGATACAACAGATAGAACAGATAGAACAGGCCCACCAAGAGAAAGACACCTCGTCGCTGTCAGCAACCAGACAGTGTGGAGAAGCAATTCAAAAGGCAAACAGAATTGGTTACATAGTCAAAAGTGGACAAATCAAAAGAGGGGGGTGATAAGGTTGTAGAATGCACAGGTGAGACTGTACTTAGTGTTCTGGTCACCACAGCATCAAAAGGACCTTTAAGAGAATCCAAAGAAAAGCAACCAGACTAATCCCAGGGCCTAAAGGAATGAGCTGTGAAGATTTAAGGAGCTGCATTTATTTAGAATAAAGAAGAATAAAGGGGGGGGGGGGGTGACTTGACTGATGTTTTTAAAATCTTTAATAGGGCCGTTTAACATTAAACCTAAATGCAGCACAGAAACCAGGACCAGTGGGAAATGAAGTGGTGGCAGGCTTAAGACAGAGAAGGGGAGGGGGTGGAATGGGTGACCTGGAATCCTGTAACACAGGGAAGGGGAGGGGATGGAATGGGTGACCTGGAATCCTGTAACACAGGGAAGGGGAGGGGATGGAATGGGTGACCTGGAATCCTGGAACACAGGGAAGGGGAGGGGATGGAATGGGTGACCTGGAATCCTGTAACACAGGGAAGGGGAGGGGATGGAATGGGTGACCTGGAATCCTGGAACACAGGGAAGGGGAGGGGGTGGAATGGGTTACCTGGAACCCTTTAAGACTCAATGTGATGAAGTTGAGATAAATCAGCTATTGGAACCAAACGAGCCCTGATTGGCTCAATGACCTGCTCTCATTTGTACATTTTCACCTATTCTAAAGTTAACATGCTGGTAAGGGGTCTTACATCCATTGTGTAGACAATATTATTATTTTCTATGAAGAGTATTGTAAACCGTCAATTCACTTATCAATTGAGATTTCCAAATTGTTAATTGCTCAAGCCAGTCATATGCAAAAAAAAACACCTAAATAAGAGAACATTGAGGGAAATTGGGAATTCCTATCTCAAGAAAGATAAGGGCCCATGTCACTGGCTACAGTCAGGTGTGTATGTCTACTGTTGGAGAGAATGACTTATCACATGTGTATAAAAAGCATTAAGACTGCTTCTGTCTTTCTTTCAGCGTTGCCAAAACTTTGGGGGCGAAGCGTGTGGGCGCACAGACCCTGAAAGTGGCCAAAGAGCACCCTGTCTTCTCAGAGCTGGTGAGCGACCAGGAGGCTGTGGGGGCTATCGAGAAGTTTGTTGGTATGTATCAAAGAAAGAATGGTGGGTCAATGGACTGTCCATCCTGCTGCACACGGATGGTTGAGAGGACAGATCAGTGACCAATACCTTTCCTCACATTACTCAGTGTTATCATTATATCAGACACCATTGTGAACTAACATGGGGGGGCTGTTTAATTTAATAGGACAACACCTATCATTTCACTTAGTTTTACAAACAAAATTACCCTTAAGAAACAAACATGCTGTTAGAGATGTTGGTTCTGCCCAAGTCTTCCCCTTTAAAGATTTAAATGACTGCTGTATCTAAATTTAGCTAAATTCAATAGATTGTGGCCTTTAAACTGACTTTAAATCAACCAGGTTCAGATTGTCAAATGACACAAATTGACGCCAACATAGTTCCTTTGTGCTAGGGTGTGTTTTAAATCACAAAAAAGCACAGACTGCCCCCAATGTGCTGACAATCTTTCCCCCTCCTCTCCCCTAGATGATGAGAAGATCCTGGTGGAGCCTGCATGTGGCGCCGCCCTAGCGGCTGTGTACTGCAATACAATCCGCAAGCTGCAGGACGAGGGCAAACTGAGTCGGGACCTGGAGTCGGTGGTCATCGTGGTCTGTGGGGGCAACAACATAACCCTGGGGCAACTGCAGAGACTCAAAGAACAACTGGGCCTGCCCAGCCTTACTGCGGCGTAACCCCCACAAACAGCAAAGAGTGGGCCAGGCCAGAGAAAATGACTGCATTCTCTACACCGTAGAGCAAACCAATACAGACAAAAAGGGGGCGTCTTTTTTTTAAATGGGCAGAAATATTAAAACTGGGGGCCAAAAAATCCAAAAAGTGAACACACCCCGCCAATAGGACAGCCCTTCCCTAGGGAAAAAAGCAGTGCTGATCATCTATGCAGGGACCAGATTACAAACCAGTGACTTTCAGGTACCCAGAGAAGGCTTCCCTTTGTCAGCAGCGTGGGAGGACCTTGCCCTGCCTGTTACACCATCCTGTCTAGATAACTCATTCTAGCTGTACTTTTTAAACTGTGTATCTATTTGTGCACACCTCTTATACAGCGTATTGTTTAAGCTATAGAGGTTCATGTCTCACATTTACTAACTGTGCGTATGGTATATTGTTGTGTTTGCTGTACTTGAAATATTTTGTCAAATTTCTTGCATTTTTAAATATTAAATCTTTTTTTGTATTTTCAATGTCTGTGTTGATTGGGACACAAGCCTGTTTAATGGATATGAAGGATTTATTGCAAACATATTTAGAGTCTGAAGAAAGATATCCTTTACACGGGTGTAGTTTCAGGACAAGTATAAACCTCAAAGTTGGTATTGTATGTATCCATTACTGTGTTGAAATGGGCCTGAAAAGTACATTTGATTTATCACTGACAACTTCAATGTTGGAGACTCAGAACAAGATGTTTTAGTTCTGCTTAAAGTAGTTGTAGCTAACAAAATAATTTTGTAAATCTCACTGTTGTGCACATCCCTTCACTACACAAGTAATGTGCACTTCTGAAAGAAACACATAGTAAAGAAAACATGTATTTTCGTTTTAAAACATGACAGGCCACCAAACACCTTGAGAGTGCTGTAATTATTATTATTATTATTATTATTATTATTATTATTATTATTATTATTATTCATTTTGGAATGTTTTTGTATTTTTTCTCCTTAAAGAAAAAAAGTTCTAAATATGATTTAGAATAAAAAGCTTTCTGGACTGTAGAGTTAGCATTATACGGCAAAAAAAGGAGCAATCCGATTTTGTTCTGTTTTATATTGTTATTTTCAGAAAATAAACCCATATAAATTCAAGATAGGGCCCTGAGGGTCGATTGTAGCGTACCAAAGTTAGTCCACTTGATGCGTCTAACTAGTGGATTAAGCAGGTTTAGTCCACTTGCTTGGACTAAAATTACTACACTTGTTAATCCCAATTGCAGCATACCAGACGATAATCACCACAGGTGGATCATCCGCTAAATCAGACTAAACATGATCCTGATTGCAGCACACCAAATCGGACGTGAGATGATCCTGTTCAGGTGGACTGTCTTAGTGCTATGAAGCATAAGACTAACTTAGTACGCTTGCTCGTCCTACGTTTATACAGCACATTTTAAAACAAAGATAGCGTCATTACTCTCTGAACTGATGTCTGAAAACTAGTAAAATTAAAGTGAAGCCTTTTGAAGCATTTTGTTCAGTAAGGTTCGCTTGCCGATGCCGAATCTCACGAAGCGCTTCATGTTCAGTGCACGGTAGGGTAGACCCGCATAACCCAGTGTCTCAAGTGAAAGGCATCACTAACATGTAACAGAATACAGAACTAAATACAATATTTTAAATTATTATATAAAATTACAATTGCACTGTGTACATTCTCTCATTACCTTGTAGTGTTGATACGCAATATTAAGCAATTATACATTTTCTAGGGAGACTGAAGCAAAGCAGTAGTGTGGAGTAGTGGGCTCTGGACACTTGACCGGAGGGTCATGGGTTCAATCCCAGGTGGAGGACACTGCTGCTGTACCCTTGAGCAAGGTACGTTACTTAGATTGCTCCAGTAAAAACCTGACTGTATAAATGGGGAATTGTATGTAAAATAATGTGTAAAATAATTAAATAATGTAATTGTATGTAAAAATAATGTTTATATCTTGTAACAATTTTAAGTTGCTCTGGATAGACTGAGAATGTAGCCTATAATTTAAATATGCGGCACCTTTTTTCTCATTTATTATGGTTGAGGAACAAAATATTCTGGAGAGACCGGTTTTGTTTTATTCATAAACTATTGCAAAAACTGTAATAAAGTGCCACACAATAAGAAACTTCTATATTTAAAGAATAATATTTTTAAAAATGCATGTTTGATGTATTCAATTTAACCGACTGAAACGTCACATGTATAATTAGTATTATATTAACAACACATTTAGAACATTCAGTGTCAATGCAGCAATAGGGTACCGGCGAGTTAAAATGCAAGTGTGATCCACTAGTGTGGAATGTGCACAAAAAAGACAATTAGGCCTACGATATAGATTATGAATATGTATTTTAAATGTGTCTGCCAGAATCACGCCTAATGTAGCCTAATAAAATGCTTTTATCATTAAAGTGTATTACTGTACTTGATTTCTTCACATTTCTGACTTTTTTGCCAGTGCTTTCAATATCCTCAATGTGAATTTCCATCCGCACTTGTAGCGGTTTATGGGTTAGTCCTCCTTGTCTGGCTACTGTAACTTGTTCCACTTGTTCAGACGAGCTAAACCACTTGCTGTTTGGTACGCTGCAATCAAGATTAACTTATTACAGATCTCCAGGACTTGCTAGACCGCTTTTTAGGCCCTGTCCACACTATGCCTTTAAACCGTATTAGTTGCATTTAAGCCGGCTTAAAAGTGCTAAATACGGGTTGCGTCCACACTACGCAGCATTTAATACCTCAGGAGGTAGTCTCGAGTCCGGTTCTAATTAGATCGCATCAGGTAGTGCGGTTTATCAGAAGTGTGGACGCTGTAATACCAAACGACATGTTTTGAGTATCCTCCAATATCCCAGAATGCTTTGTGGTATGTTTGGCGAAATACTCAGAGCAGGCGCCCGAAGGAGTTGCTATCAGTGTAGACGCCGCACTAGGTATTCATTTTTATGCGTCAAAAAAATCTTTCAGGACATCTCTGTTAAACTAGTGGGGAAAATCGTATTTTTCTTGAATCGTACTTGTACTTGCTAGAACCAAAGTCATTGTATTTATCTTGCTTTTAACTGTGTTATTACTTGTACTGTGATCCTTGAAATGTATTTTTGTTTACGACTGTAAGTCGCCTTGGATAAGGGCGTCTGCTAAGAAATAAATAAACAAATAAATAATAAATAATAATAATAATAATAATAATAATAATAATAATAAAAACACAGCGTTAAATTAGGCGACTGCAAAATGAAATGCGAGTTAAAAGTAGGATCGGGGATGAACAAATTACGTAATTTGTCAGCTCTGTTTGAAATAAAATTAAGAGGACCAGAATTAGGCTCAGGCAAGATATCAAGGTAAAAACAAAGATTGTTTTGTAATTAACAGCTTTTTCTGAGTTTAATTATAAACAGAATCAGCTCAATTTGTTTAAAGGGACTTCACCTGATTAAAAATAAAACCTGAAAACTTCAAGCCCTACTTGTGTGTGTGTGTGTTAGGATTTACTTTTTCCACAATACGTGTTATATTTATTTTTAGCAATATGGACCTCTGTTAATATGGGGCATAAAACATTATTTTAAAATAAAATACAGTGCATGGTGGGATACTATCGTATTTATTTCCATGGTTCGTTGCTCTGCTGGGAATTGTAACTGAACTATTCTATGGTGTGTGGACGCTTTGAGCTGGATTAATTAGGGCGGTTTCGAGTACGGTTCTCGAGATCGGTTATGTAGTGTGGACAGGGTCTCACCTTTTTCTCACGCTATTTTGGTCTAGCTTTCAGGTAATTTGGGTTTCCATGTAGTTGTCTTTTAGGGAGAGAAATTCTTCCAAATTCAAATGACCCAAATGATATTAAAATATGAGAGGTTTATATAAATGTTTGTGTCTGAGTTCCAGTTTGTCCTTGCGTGACTACTGATATCATGCAGCTTTCTTAAACTGGGTTTCCAAAGTTTTTCCTCATTTGGCCACCGATTTCTTTTCATAAAATGTATTGAAATAGGCTGCATTTTTTACATTTGTAATCGCTTCAGTATTTTTTATAATCTTGTTTATAAAACAACTTATCTAACGGCACTCATTTGAAACATTGAATAAATGGTGTCATACAAAAAAATACACTGACTGAAGAGGTCTCTAAACCCCTCGTACTATATGTTGATTTGTTTCCCTATCTGGTCACAGAAGCTTGCCAGGGCTACTTCCTGCAGATCTTAGTTGTTACCTCACATACAGGATCTTCACGGCTGAAGTCTCGTCAACATAAGGTACGGCATCCGGACATGTTTGCATTCAAAAGATTCTCAGTATCTTGGCTTTTTAGTGCGAGAAGGCAATTTACCCACTCTTTTTTGGTTGCGCAATCCCTATAGCGTGCGTGAGGAATGTACGTAATATGCGTGTGCTATGTCTCATTCTCACGATAATGGAGAGATAATCTGGAGTTTCTAAACTGCATGGAAACTCTGTTAATCTTTAAATTGGACTTCACTTGTGGTGCAAGGCAGGGCAGGCATACAGAGAGACTGGATAAGTGTTACAAAACAGTGAGTCCACAAACAGAGCAGCGGACATCGTCAAAGTCATGATTTCTTAATGTTTCTTTTTGTTTTTTTCTACCTCAACTATTTGTCTCAATTAGTAGTTGTTCTACCCACAGTGCTCAGACAGAATTACGTGTTTCTGCACATCCTGAACATGGAAGGATTCTCAAAGATCTGGATATTGGAAAATCATCTAAAGACATTGTGTTCACAAACATAAGCCTCCGGGTGGGCTGGGTGACCCCTCACTGCTGTTGAGAATGTCACAAACAGGGAGGTGTGTCTGGTACTTTCCTCTCATTGGCAGCCTGGTCATTAGATGATTCTCATTTAATGACAAGAGTGGGTGGATACAAAATGAGATCCTTGAGCAACAAAGTAGAATAACATGTTCTACCTATATGCTTTTGTAATTGTAACAGACAGACAGGCAGTCTCCACACCTACCGCAGGTTCCATTACTTTGCCATTAACAAGTAGTTCTCTAAATAAAATCAGCAGAGATATACATCATGCTAACAATGAGGCTTCATTTTCAGTGGCTCTGTACACAGGGTATTATCTATGGAAATTGTGCACCTGTGATTCATCTGCTTTAGGGTCTTGACAGTATACTTATCACAAAGTAAACAAAAGCACCATTTGATTTATTTTGACCTTTCAACAGCCCTGGATTCTGGTGAGACAGCATCGGCCTGAAGCCAAACCTGCAACACGATGTATACTATCTGTAGCTACACAGCCAGGGTGTGTGTATATGTATATATAGATATATACTATATATATATATATATATATAGAGAGAGAGGGGTCACCACAGCCAGCTGCTAGCATGGAGGGGCGGGAGGATCCAGTTGGAACTGGGTGGATTGCAGACAGGTATTTGTGAGCTGGGTTCAGGGGACAGGGCTCTGATGTAATCCTGAGGAAATGAGAAGACAGACAGACAGCATGTGTCTCACATAGCCGAAGCACAGTGTTTGACACCACACTGTTAGATGAAGCCAGGAAAATCTCTTGATGTTCTTTCTCAAATAAACATGTTGCAGTTCACAGTTTTTTGGCAGATACGTTTTTTAATTCAGAATGTTCGCTCTTTTTTATGTCTGTCTTGACTGTCTTAGCAGATCGGAACTCGCTTCCTGCGATGCTCGTCACGTGCCTTACTTCTCTACACACTGATCTCACTCAGAACAACGCAGGGCAAAAATGAAGCACAACATTACAGAGAAGCATGCTCACAGTGGAGGGCTTATGAATAGGTACTTTTAGTTTAAACAACTTTGACGACTGAGTGGATCAGAAGACAGCTGCTTGTAACTAATATCAGGCTGAGTTTAAGTTTCACAGCAGTATGTCCAGCTAGAGATAGCACTGAATTGCGGACTAGTCGAATAGAAAGGGTGCAGTCGACCTCAGAAACTGCTAGTCCACTAATCCCATGTGCTGTGGTGATAAAGCATGCTGTTTCAGCTGGGCAGAAGTGTGGTTGCGAATGCAACCCATTACCATGTTACAACATTAATATATATATATATATACAGACGTGCTCAAATTTGTTGGTACCCCTCCACAAAAAACGAAGAATGCACAATTTTCTCTGAAATAACTTGAAACTGACAAAAGTAATTGGCATCCACCATTGTTTATTCCATATTTAATAGAAATCAGACTTTACTTTTGATTTTTTATTCAACATAATATTGTAAATAATAAAACAAATGAAAATGGCATGGACAAAAATGATGGGACCGCTAACCTAATATTTTGTTGCACAACCTTTAGAGGCAATCACTGCAATCAAACGTTTTCTGTAGCTCTCAATGTGACTTCTGCACCTGTTAACAGCTGTCTCAGGTTTGATGGGTGCCTTCTCCAGACTGCAAGTTTCAGCTCTTTCCATAGATGTTCTATAGGATTCAGATTAGGACTCATAGAAGACCACTTCAGAATAGTCCAATGTTTTGTTCTTATCCATTCTTGGGTGCTTTTAGCTGTGTGTTTTGGGTCATTATCCTGTTGGAGGACCCATGACCTGCGACTGAGACAGAGCTTTCTGACACTGGGCAGTACAATGCCTTGATAGTCTTGAGATTTCATTGTGCCCTGCACAGATTCAAGGCACCCTGTGCCAGGCGCAGCAAAGCAGCCCCAAAACATAACCGAGCCTCCTCCATGTTTCACTGTAGGTATGGTGTTCTTTTCTTTGAAAGCTTCATTTTTTCGTCTGTGAACATAGAGCTGATGTGACTTGCCAAAAAGCTCCAGTTTTGACTCATCTGTCCAAAGGACATTCTCCCAGAAGGATTGTGGCTTGTCAATATGCGTTTTAGCAAATTCCAGTCTGGCTTTTTTATGTTTTTCTTTCAAAAGTGGAGTCCTCCTGGGTCTTCTTCCATGGAGCCCACTTTCGCTCAAAAAGCGACGGATGGTGCAATCAGAAACTGACGTACCTTCACCTTGGAGTTCAGCTTGTATCTCTTTGGCAGTTATCCTTGGTTCTTTTTTGTCACAGGAACATCAAGCTGCTTGGAGATGGTCTTGTAGCCTTTACCTTTACCATGCTTGTCTATTATTTTCTTTCTGATCTCCCCAGACAACTCTCTCCTTTGCTTTCTCTGGTCCATGTTCAGTGTGGTGCACACAATGATACCAAACAGCACAGTGACTACTTTTCTCCATTTAAATAGGCTGAATGACTGATTACAAGATTGGAGACATGTGTGATACTAATTAAAGAAACTAATTAGTTTGAAATATCACTATAATCCAATTATTTATTATCTTTTCTAAGGGGTACCAACAAATGTGTCCAGGCCATTTTAGAATATCTTTGTAGAATAAGCAATAATTCATCTCTTTTCACAGCTTCTTTGCTTTATTCTATGACATACCAAAGGCATGCAAGTATACATGATAAAATAGCTTTTAATTTCATCACTTTTCAGGAGGAATGAAGCATTATTTCAATGAGCTGTAAGGGTACCAACAAATTTGAGTATGTCTGTATATTATATATATATATATATATATATATATATATATATATATATATATATATATATATATATATATATATATATTATATAATATATATATTTTAATCCAAGCAATTTTTAAACATTGTGCACAAACAGCAACTTTTCATGAATAAACAAATACCTTATCAATACATGATTTATTCATTTTTCTTTTTATAGTGGCAACCAGTCAACCTATTTGATTATTATTACCCTACTGTAAGCCCAAGAATCAAGCTAAATACAACAGTCTAACCAATGTTATACTCCTGTAGGGAAGTGTGAGCTTCTTAGCTCTATTTAAGTAAGAGAACATGATATAACAGAAATGAATCTAGAAATTGCCAAACAAAAGGTTTTTACTAAAACATCAGTATTATGAGAAGCTTTATTAAGCTGGATTTACTTATTGTAATCATTTTTAAAATATGCAATAAAACAGAGATGAACTGATATTACAGTTCTTAATCTCAAAATGAAATCAAGATATTTTGTCCTCGACTCCCTAGTTGTAACCTCTTATCATAACGACATTCATACAGGATTGTGTGCTTTCCGGTAAGAAGCCCCCACGTAGTTTCCTGTGAGCTGTGTACAATTTAAGTGGGGGTTTGTTATTTTGTAACACAATATATATGGTGATTGTAAAATCATCTCTTCCCCCCCTCAAATCAAACTGCGCACTTTTGTCAAAACCTTTGTGCACTAGACTTCAAAGCTGTGTATTTTTATTAATATTGTATTATAATATATATATATATATATATATATATATATATATATATATATATATATATATATATATATATATATATGAGTTCAAATTATTTATTGACCACATTCATAATTACACAGACCAACATTTTTATTTAGCCAATCATGTGAAAATGCAAGCCCAGGCATGTAGACAGGTTCCTGAAAGAGCTACATAGAGCTGTGAAAACAGCACAGTTTGTATGGGGTGCTGCGGCTGGAGTCTGTTACTGGCACAAGTGTTGTGGTCATGCTTTATTAAAAGAGGCGCTGTTAGTTCATTAACTGTAACAAGTAGCTTACCAACATATTGTTTCAGCAGTCCCACTCTCATACCTTTAGTCCCCCGTTGCCGATGGAAACAGGCCTCCTGGAGACTAACAGGAAGCACGTGGTAGTGGCTGTGAACCAAGCAGAGCTCAAACTTCATAAAAACAAGTTTCAAGGATGTGTTGAAACACAAAATAAGAATTGGAACCAAACTACGCGAATGATACATGGAGGATGATTTAATTGTGTACATCTTATTCATTCTACATTTCTTAAATCAACACAAATTACATCTGACAGTATTGTATTTTTGTGTCACAGCAGGTGTTAGTGAGAAGATGCACCTTTTCAATTACAACCTTCTTGTCAGATGTTCGTATTATTGTTCAGCCTGCAGGACATTTCTAGTTTCTAAATGGAATACAAAACTAGTAAGAGCTGGCTTCAGTAGAGTGCTTTGTTTATTCTCTGATATACAAATAGACTGTAATCTAAATCCATCATACACACAATACATTCATTCAATAAAGTGCTTTACTTTCTTTTTTTGTTAGATCAGAACGCTTTAAAACTCAGTAATGATTCTCTATTGGATTAAACACCAATATTTAAAATGGTGTCTTAGACTTGCATTCAGCACTGTTTTAAATCAATGGGAAGTCTAACCTAAGCTGCATCAAGCATCACAACACAGCAAAGTAGATCTTCAGACCCACACTGCCATCTAGTGGGGTTAGCCAGTACTGACCATGCATGCATTTAATATATTGAGTATGCAATAAACTGCATGATCTTACACCTCATATATATACACATATGCATACACAAGGCACTGTGTACTAAAATAATTATTTAGCAAATTTCAGGAGCAGTTCATGCCCAAATTAAACATATTTACATAATTAATGTCACCCAAAACTAAACTGTATGCTGCCAAAGTGAACCGCTGAATCAGCCCAGATGATAACAGCGGACAAGGGTTACGCTCCTGTGAAGAACCCAAAGCCCTCATTGTGAAGTTTCTATCTCTTAAAAGGGATCTGAAATCAGTCCAGTTGGTTTCTAACTGCAGCTACATTTCAACCTGCCTGTGAATCGATTTGAATTGGGACCGTGTGGGCTGGCAGATATCCAGAGCACACGGACGGGTGCAGTTACCTGTTGAGCGCCTGATACGAGCGACGCGAGAGCCGGGTTTGAAACCTCTGAATGCTGAAAAACATGCGAGCTGAACATGAGGACTGAGAATAAGTTAACCTGCCAGGGAAACACTGGAGATATGTCCAGCTGCAGACTGGTTTGTAAATTGCATATGGAACCGGCCCAGTTTGATACTGGTAACAAGATGAGTTTTCCAGACTGGTTTCACAGCGCAGGTGGAAATGTGTTTAAAAGCTAGTTTAAAAATGTGCATCAGAACTCATACTGCACAATTCAAAATGCATGTTACACATCTAAAGAGGATATTGGAATAAGAATGGGTGTTTTTCATATTGGTTTCATGAAGCAGATAAAAGCAAGGCATTGCTTTGAGGTGTGGTAAGGAAAGGTTGACCAGGTTTCCTGCCCTCTGCCTGGCAAGGAGCAGCCCCTCCCCTCAGCCCCAGCACACCCACACCACAGGGAAGGCCCAGGTGTCAGGGTGACCCATGTGCAGCAGCCGGCTGTAGGGGGAGCGGCTCCACTGGAAGGGGGGCACCTGGTCCCACGTGGGCCCGCTGACAGCCAGGAGCTGGTAGTCTCGATACAGGGAGAAGGAAGTGACCTGGAGGGGGAGAGAAATCAGAAAATGAGTATGAATGTATTGAAAACCGCTAAGCACAGTGATTTATTATCAACAATAACATTTATGAGGAGAGTTTGAACTTGACAGAAAGGACTGTCACGCAGAGTGTTCCAATGTGTTGCTACAACTGTTTCACTGTTTAAATTGCATTCCCTGCCTCCCGACGGCTTCATATGTACCCACATGGACCTCTCAGAACTACATTTCCCATCATCCTCCTGCTTACATATGTAACTTAGATGGATTTACCAGTGAGCAGGAGGATGATAGGAAATGTAGTTCTGAGAGGTTCATACAGGTACATGTGAAGCCATCTTGAGGCAGGGAATGCAATTTCAATCTCAGCTCTATGCCTCAGGATTTCTGTTCCTGCTTTACTTATTCACCTCAGGAGTGTCTTTGGGGTCAAAGCACTGAACCATCAGCAGAGCTTGGCAGAGGAATGGAAGCAGCTGATTGGTTACTGACAGGAAAGGCAGCCCTGAAGGGATGGGGACACTCTCTCCAGGTGAAATGACCAGGAAGTGCAAGACAATCCAAAAGCAGGTCTTGCAAACAGATTTGTTAAACTTGATGGAGTAGCAGATGTTTACTAAAACATGTTTCTTTCAGAACGGCACATTTGAGACATACACAGTGTAATGAAGAGACGTGCAGAACAGAGCAAACTACTCTGTTAACTGCAATTCCCTTAAAATAACACTGCCTGGAAGGGTTCATTTGTGTTTCTAGTGCATGCGAGTGCATGGAAAGCAGGTGGGATTTTAGACGTGGATATCCAGCTCCCTGGTGGACACCTGGGGTCAATACAATTAGAATTACAGCAGAATAGTTTGCTGAAATTGAAACTACAAGTAACAAACAGCTACCCACATTAAAATACATTCTAAATAGCCAAGCAATAATCACAGGTACAAATACAGAAACAAAACTATAGAACTTATTTTTTGCAAACAAATGGAGTCACCAAAAGTGATTGAAAATACAATAATGATCGCAGTTGAACTGCAAGCCATTCAAAATGTACATTTACAGGTTCACCTACAATTACATTCATTACAAACTGCACAATTATATTTTAACTGCAATTCATTACAAATTGCACAATTCCAATTGGAATTGCCCACCCAAGTCTGATTTAGTGTATATCTGAGTTTCTCAAAGTCAGGACAATGAACTGCAATGCCTCCCTAACCCCCAGAGGAGGGAGTGCTGTTGAACCCAGCTCCTCACCTTCATGTCAGTGCCTCCGTGCAGTCTCTGCTTCAGGGCTCCGAAGGGGTATGTCCCGTTGGCCGGGTTGAGGTCCGAGCGGGCGGAGATGGCGTTCTCCCCATTGTGAGGGGGGTCACAGCCCTGGCACACAGACAGAGGGTCCTCCATGAAGTTATTATACCTGACAGTAAAACCGAGAAAGAGATGGAATTAGTGACCAAGCATCGGCTCTAACCTCTAGGCCATGCATTCTCAAATTCTAAATGTTTAAACTCTATAAGAAATACACTTGTGAAATACCCGCTGGCTGCACAGCAGTAGATATCCAGGGCATGTATTTAATATTCAGTATTCAGAGTCTATTCAATAACAATAGACTTGCACACACTGACACTGTAGTCATTTCATTTAAACTCTATTTTTGTAATAAGCTTTTCAGTTCTGTTGGTAACAACTAGACCACGCTGCCTCCCTCCCAGCCCCTCAGCTCTAACCCCTAGACCACACTGCCTTCCCCCCAGTCTCTTAGCTATAACCACTAGACCACACTGCCTCCCTCCCAGTCCCTCAGCTCTAACCACTAGATCACACTGCCTCCCTCCCAGTCCCTCAGCTCTAACCACTAGACCACACTGCCTCCCTCCCAGTCCCTCAGCTCTAACCACTAGACCACACTGCCTCCCTCCCAGTCCCTCAGCTCTAACCACTAGATCACACTGCCTCCCTCCCAGTCCCTCAGCTCTAACCACTAGATCACACTGCCTCCATCCCAGTCCCTCAGCTCTAACCACTAGACTAGATGACACTGCCCCAGCCCACTTGCTCAGCTCAGAGCACTAGGCCTCACAGCCTCCCACTCCAGTAGCCCGTGCTGCCCTGGGCCCTGACCTCATGAGGCGGATCATGGACTCCATGTCGGTGACCTGGCTGTGGTTGCGACGGAAGATTTGTGCTCGCGGGTTCAAGTCGAAGGAGAACCAGTCTCCATACTGCTGCACCAGTTCAGGCCCACCACTGGCATTGAAGATGGGCTCAAAGTACCTGGGAGAGAGGAGCAGAGAGATGCACATCACCACACAAATGACCTGCCGGAGCCTGTCTGCCGTGTGTCCATCAATCACAATGTCTCCTTACATCTAGAGAGGTGTCTTCGATGAGGAATACTAGGTACAAATGCATGCTTCTATTGTATGATCCCGTTTTTTTATTTTTTATAAAAAAGTAAAAATAATAACATCTTCATACTGTTTTAACTGAAATTATTTAACTGTCAAATGGAACATTGAGGGTTTATAGGGGCTGGGTCACTACATGGTTGTTTTTAACAACAGTTTGATTGTTTGTTGTGACGTGACCCATTTCCAAGGGAGGGCTAGGTTGAGACGACCAAACCTCATTCCACCAGACCACACTGCCTGCCTACCTCCCAGTCCCTCAGCTCTAACCACTAGACCACACTGCCTCCCTCCCAGCTCTAACCACTAGACCATGCTGCCTCCCTCCCAGCCCTCAACTCTAACCACTAGACCACACTGCCTCCCTCCCAGTCCCTCAGCTCTAACCACTAGACTACACTGCCTCCCTCCCAGTCCCTCAGCTCTAACCACTAGACCACACTGGTCACATGAAAGGTGAAAGGTGAGAGAGGCCAGAGAATCAGATACAACACAAAACAATGTACTCACGGTATGTTATAGCTCGCCCAGTAGCCCTTTCGGAACAACTCCTCAGTTTTATCTGCAACCATAACAAGGCCCCTAAACCAAGAATTGAAAAAGACAAATACTGTCACGTGTCACACACACACAAACAGAGAGCGGTATCCCCAGGGTAGAAATTGTGTACATTACTCACGGGATCTGCTCCAAAACAGTAAACAGGTTCTCCTTGGTGTCTGTCTTCCCAGGGGTAAAGTAATTGTAATCAACAATCATCCATTGGTTATTGTACCTGGAATAAACAAAGCAGTGAGGAACAGAAACACCCATACCCAGCCCTGAGGGTATCACTACAGCAGGGCTTCTCAAACTGGTCCTGGGGACCCCCTGTGTCTGCTGGGTTTCATTACAACCGAGTTCCAGTTACTTAACTGAACCCTTAATTGAACTAATCATTTACTTAATTAGACCTTTTTACTTGTTTTCAGCTCTTAAACAGATTTCAAGTTAGCTGTAACATTAACACTTTTTCAGAGCTGAGCACAATTAAAAAGGTCTAAAGCAAATCATTAGTTAAATTAAGGGTTTAGTTAAGTGATTGAGAACTCAGTTGGAATGAAACTCTTCACAGGAGTGAGGATTGATGTCAATTAAAATTAGTGAAATGGATTAAATCACTAGAAATAACAATAAAAATATAAAAAACAATAGATTTATTTATATAATGAGAGATTTAGCATCAAATAACCTTTTCATGGTCGGTGGTCCTGAGTGAATTTTATTTATGTATTCATTTTTTAAACCGGACCTCATTTCTGAATCTATCTAGCATTCAATCAAACCCAAAGACATCATGCGGTCTTGCTAAGGAGATGCAGAGCTAGATCTAAGGAAAGTAACAGGGAGAGACTGCAGTGTCTATGTCAGCGTGTTAGAGGAGGTACAGGCAGAGACTGCAGTGTCTATGTCAGCGTGTTAGAGGAGGTACAGGCAGAGACTGCAGTGTCTATGTCAGCGTGTTAGAGGAGGTACAGGCAGAGACTGCAGTGTCTATGTCAGCGTGTTAGAGGAGGTACAGGCAGAGACTGCAGTGTCTATGTCAGCGTGTTAGAGGAGGTACAGGCAGAGACTGCAGTGTCTATGTCAGCGTGTTAGAGGAGGTACAGGCAGAGACTGCAGTGTCTATGTCAGCGTGTTAGAGGAGGTACAGGCAGAGACTGCAGTGTCTATGTCAGCGTGTTAGAGGAGGTACAGGCAGAGACTGCAGTGTCTATGTCAGCGTGTTAGAGGAGGTACAGGCAGAGACTGCAGTGTCTATGTCAGCGTGTTAGAGGAGGTACAGGCAGAGACTGCAGTGTCTATGTCAGCGTGTTAGAGGAGGTACAGGTAGAGACTGCAGTGTCTATGTCAGCGTGTTAGAGGAGGTACAGGCAGAGACTGCAGTGTCTATGTCAGCGTGTTAGAGGAGGTACAGGCAGAGACTGCAGTGTCTATGTCAGCGTGTTAGAGGAGGTACAGGCAGAGACTGCAGTGTCTATGTCAGCGTGTTAGAGGAGGTACAGGCAGAGACTGCAGTGTCTATGTCAGCGTGTTAGAGGAGGTACAGGAAGAGACTGCAGTGTCTATGTCAGCGTGTTAGAGGAGGTACAGGAAGAGACTGCAGTGTCTATGTCAGCGTGTTAGAGGAGGTACAGGAAGAGACTGCAGTGTCTATGTCAGCGTGTTAGAGGAGGTACAGGCAGAGACTGCAGTGTCTATGTCAGCGTGTTAGAGGAGGTACAGGAAGAGACTGCAGTGTCTATGTCAGCGTGTTAGAGGAGGTACAGGAAGAGACTGCAGTGTCTATGTCAGCGTGTTAGAGGAGGTACAGGAAGAGACTGCAGTGTCTATGTCAGCGTGTTAGAGGAGGTACAGGTAGAGACTGCAGTGTCTGTCAGCTACAACCTATGCGATATTTGTTCCCCAAACTACATGTCTATTTTCTTTACTCATAAACCTGAAGTGGACTTTGATGTGCAGACTGCAATAGCCACGTGTGAACAGCCCAAAACAAGAACAAGCAAGCACCATGGGAACAGCGTGGCTGGGTTTCCCACTTACGTTCCGCTGTTGAACTTGCTGAATAGCCCCGCCCACTCCTTTCCTGTCTTTGCCAGCCGATTGGCTATCACGTTCCGCAACCACTCCATCACCGTCCCCTCAGGAGTGACGAACTTCCAGAGGGCGGGGTTACTGTTCCCGATCGTCGTTTCCAGGGTAACCTAGAGGACAGGAAGCAAAGGGATGAGAGGGGAGGGTCTGACTGGATGGATATTTTATAAAACAGAAACAACCACATAAAATCAGTAAAATAGTAAGGCTCTGCTTGAGAGAGACCCAGGACTGAAACCTGTTCATTGTTTCAGAGGCTGTGTGATTCGCCATCAGCAGGTTTGCGCCTTTGAGGTTTATTTTCAGGGGCTGAAAAAAATACTGTAATATATCCCCTAACCTTTTATCAGAGTTTCTGAGAGAAATCTAGTTCTTCATTGAAACATCATGAAACCTATTCATTATCTAACAGGCTGCAGGTGCTTTAATACTGAATACAACATTGTCAATGTATTCTTTGCTTCTGACCAGCAGCTGACCAAATGCAGCCCAGGCAGAGATTAAATGAAAATGGGTGTCAATCATACCCGACGCTTTCCTGTTGGTGACTGTGGATGCCAGTATCTCCGCCCCACTCAATCACGGCGTGTCGTCAGCTCAGCTGGTCAGAAACAACTCAAACTCAAAGTGGCGAATCCTGTTGTATAATGAACTGGTTGTATGAGGTTCCAATGCAGAACTCCAATCAAATACTCAAAAAGGTATGCCATTTATTACAGTATTTTATAAACCCCTGAAACAAACATAGAAAAATAGCAAGCACAGTTATAAGCAAGCGCAAGGTGAAACCCAGTACGTTGTGAATGACATCACATCTGTGCCTCCTGCAACTCACCAATCCACTGCTCAGAATGTAGAAGTCGTCCCCTGAGAATATGGAGCCCGGGTAGGAGGAGAAGGCCTGGACCCCTCCAGGGATAGGGGAGTCCGCTGGGAAAGAGACAGGAAAGACAGCAGGGCAGGGGTCAGCAGCCTTGGACAAGAGAGGACACAGTGTGTAGAGATGCAACAATTAGGCCCGGTTGTCTAACATGGTTAGCATCCACACTACAGTGCCTTTAGAACCCTACTTGAAACCAGAGCTCTGCTTCATCCTCATTATTCAGTGTGGTTTACTACACTGTTATACATTAGATTTATCATCCAACAGCCCAGAATTCTATGACATTCACTTAATTATTATACAGTCTTTGCAATGAGGGTGGTGGTACTTCCTAATAAAAGCACTTTTGGTTGGCCGGCCTATGTTATGTTTGTCAGTGTTTTCCAGAGAGGAAGAAGATTAATTCCAACAATGAAAAGTTTACACTTTGGGATCTTCTGAATACCCATTACCTCTGCTGATATTTCCTCAATGTTATATTTCAAAATGATCTCCCACACCTGCCTCCACTGATAAGGTAGGAAGAGGCAGGGGTTTGCCGCAGGTACCTTGAGGAGAGGCCTGGAAAGCGAAGGAGTACTTCTTCATGATGCGCAGCATGGACTGGTAGTTATTCCAGGTGTCATGGGACACCAGCAAGTCCTTGTTGCCTGGCAACAGCTTGATGAGGGCGGAGCAGGAGCCAGAGCCCAGTGCTCGCGATTGGTCTGTCTTGTTTAGGGCAGATTCAAGATCCTCCAGGTCTCCACCTAGATTGAACAGCCTGTACCGGAGCGAGAGAGAGAGAGAGAGAGAGAGACAGGGGGTGACCTAAAACACCACAGATATCAATCAACAAACCTTCAAATACATGAATCCTTCTACACACAGTTAAAGAGAACAAAATAATTCCATACATTCCCCCCGCCATGCACATCAATCCACTACATAGGTCTCAAATTTGCAGTTTTGAAAGGAACATGTGTTTTAGCAAGTATGTCATTTCAAATAAATCTGTATCTGTATCTGTATCTGATACAATAGTGGGTTAAAGAAATCCTGGCTTACAAGCCACGCTTTCAGATTGTTTTGCACTCCCTTGGTCATCTGGAGAGTGAAATTGTCCCCACCCCTTCAGGGCCTTCTTTCCCGTCGGTAACCAACCGGCTGCTTCCCTGAATGACTGACAGTTAAGCAGCCAGTAGCATGCTTTAACCTCAAGGTGATCACGAAGTAAAGCAGACTTCCTGGTAGGCAAAGCAAGCAAACTGAGAACTTATTTTAACCTAGGGGAGTACCAGATGTCTACAACATGTGTTTCTGTCAAAACTACACATTTGAGACCTCTACAGTGAATGAACGAGCAGAACAGGCAGCATATTATAGAATTACTACTGTAACACAAAATAGAAGCTGGTTCCCAATTCCTCCCAGGACTGTACTGTGCTGCACAGAGGAGTGGCTAGAGGCGTTGGAAGAGTTGTGGGGAAATTTGGCAGCATGATACAAATAAACCAGTCTTGCAATTACTGTAGCTGTTGAGGGATGTCACCCAGTCTGTCACTAAGGCTACATTTTTTTTTTACAAATCCATCTTTCCAAATTGAAAGTATGGTGGACTGAACCTAGACCCCAGCAGGGTAGTGTGTCCCACCACAAAACCACCAACACACATAAACACTTTCTCAATGACTGTGCTTTCTTCAGCTAGTGCGTGTAGAGTCAAGAACTCAAATGGAGCAGCTTGAGCGAGTTATGATATTCTAAGACAGTCAAGACAGATGTTAAAAGAATAATGTGTTATACTTTAACCACAAATACACAGCTCTATTTAGTAGTATATGTTTTATGACAGGCATGCTTTAACCTGGCTGGGAGGCAGGTACTGACAGGCAGGCTTTAACCTGGCTGGGAGGCAGGTACTGACAGGCAGGCTTTAACCTGGCTGGGAGGCAGGTACTGACAGGCAGGCTTTAACCTGGCTGGGAGGCAGGTACTGACAGGCAGGCTTTAACCTGGCTGGGAGGCAGGTACTGACAGGCAGGCTTTAACCTGGCTGGGAGGCAGGTACTGACAGGCAGGCTTTAACCTGGCTGGGAGGCAGGTACTGACAGGCAGGCTTTAACCTGGCTGGGAGGCAGGAACTGACAGACATGCTTTAACCTGGCTGGGAGGCAGGAACTGACAGGCAGGCTTTAACCTGGCTGGGAGGCAGGTACTACCAGGCACGCAGGGCAGGCTGCCCCTTGCCTGGCCAGGCCTGAAACACACTCACAGGAATCCGAAGGGGTTCAAGGAGAAGGAGCCCAGAGGGAGGAGGATCTGGTCGTTGTAGCTGTCCTCCAAACCACGCAGCTGCAGCAGTGCCAAGCGAACCTGACAGATAGAGAGAGAGAGAGATCTGAGAAGACTAGGCAGCTTCACACACACTCATCTATGTCTATTATCCACACACTGCAGCCTGGGGCACTACCAGCTGTGCTGTGAAACCAGACCGACACCTGCCTGAACAGAAACTCATCAGGAACTTAAATAAAGTGAAATGACAACCCTACATTAAATAACTACATTTAAAACTACCAACAGACCTGGTCTCAATTAGATTTAGAATTACAGCAGATATCATCATTACAATGGACCTGGAATTGATCAGTGATATGCTCATTACAATGGACCTGGAATTGATCAGTGATATGCTCATTACAATGGACCTGGAATTGATCAGTGATATGCTCATTACAATGGACCTGGAATTGATCAGTGATATGCTCATTACAATGGACCTGGAATTGATCAGTGATATGCTCATTACAATGGACCTGGAATTGATCAGTGATATGCTCATTACAATGGACCTGGAATTGATCAGTGATATGCTCATTACAATTACACAGGTGAGACAAGGTTCAGCTACAATCACAACTACATTGCAATCCATTACACATTACAATTAAAACTGGCCCCAGGTCTGATGATTACAATACATTCAATGACTCAGAGTTTTGACTAGAAGAAGCCTCCCAGTATTTCTAAACAAACAGAATATACACTGAAAACACAAAGCCAAACATCTACGTTTGGCCTGCTAATTTGTGACCACTGCAAAATGCTGTGGCAGAATTCACCCCTGACCCACAGCTCCAAACCCCTGGCAGTCTCTGTGCCCCCTACCTGGTGCCAGTACTGGGGGTCCTTGCCGCTCTCCATCTGCCCCTCCATCCAGTGCAGGTTGCGAATGATGTAATCCTTCAGGCGCTGGCAGTATCCGGTGTCGTATTTGTAGGGTCCGCAGTATCCCACCATGGTGTTCATCCAGTGCATGTACATAAGCTGCAGGGAGCGAGGCATGAGAACATCAGAGATCACCACTCAATCTACAGCACTGTGTGCTGCTCATATCCATGTACTGCTCTGTACTCAGTCTGTAGCACTGCCCATATCCATGTGTTGCTCTGCACTCAGTCTACAGCACTGTGTGCTGCTCATATCCATGTGTTGCTCTGCACTCAGTCTACAGCACTGCTTGCTGCTCATATCCATGTGTTGCTCTGCACTCAGTCTACAGCACTGCGTGCTGCTCATATCCATGTGTTGCTCTGCACTAGGTCGACAGCACTGTAATAGAGAACATTTTGTTATGAACCATGCTGAGCTCAACCTTTGTAAAATAAGTTCAAAGGACATGATGAAAGACAGACAACAAGGACCAGAAACCAAACGACATGAATGTGTACTGGAGAGAATTCTTGATTTTTGGTGTATCTTTGGAAAAAAATGTTTTAGAAAACATCAGACTGCCAGAGAATCCATAGGACTTCAGTATAAAAACACTGGAAAAGTTCAAGACTTTTTTATATAAACTTAGTCAATGTAGCTACTTCCATAGCTTTCCATGCACATCTATTCAAAGTGTAGGACTCAGATATGTAGCATGAAAAGAAACCAATTTTTATTTTAAAATAAGACACCTGCAAGTAGCTTCAAATGCATTCAAGTTGATATTGGAACCCAGAACCACTCAGAATGATTGTAAATATCATAACAAAGGAAAATAGCTCATTAAAATGATATCTGATTTAATGTTGCTTTATTTGCTTTAGTTGAGCAACTATACCAATCCAAATTGTTTTGTAATCTCTGTTTTGTGACTGAGTGGATCATAGAGCTGCCTGCCTGACAGCAGTGTGGATCAGAGAGAGCTGCCTGCCTGACAGCACTGTGTGGATCAGAGAGAGCTGCCTGACAGCACTGTGTGGATCAGAGAGAGAGAGAGCTGCCTGACAGCACTGTGTGGATCAGAGAGAGAGCTGCCTGACAGCACTGTGTGGATCAGAGAGAGAGAGCTGCCTGACAGCACTGTGTGGATCAGAGAGAGAGCTGCCTGCCTGACAGCACTGTGTGGATCAGAGAGAGAGCTGCCTGACAGCACTGTGTGGATCAGAGAGAGAGAGCTGCCTGACAACACTGTGTGGATCAGAGAGAGAGCTGCCTGACAGCACTGTGTGGATCAGAGAGAGAGCTGCCTGCCTGACAGCACTGTGTGGATCAGAGAGAGAGCTGCCTGCCTGACAGCACTGTGTGGATCAGAGAGCTGCCTGCCTGACAGCACTGTGGGGATCAGAGAGAGCTGCCTGACAGCACTGTGGGGATCAGAGAGCTGCCTGCCTGACAGCACTGTGTGGATCAGAGAGAGAGCTGCCTGCCTGACAGCACTGTGTGGATAAGAGAGAGAGAGCTGCCTGACAGCACTGTGTGGATCAGAGACCTACCTGTTGGGTGAGTGCTGCTTCCACCAGTCCAGCAGCATACGCCTGCAGACTGTCATTGAATTTCCCACTCGTAGTGACCTCCAGGTACGCCCACCTGCATGGAAACACAAAGCATTTCACTGAAACACTCTCCTCATGCACAGACTTTGAAACCACCCTGTACCGAAATACAAATGTTAACAACACACCTCCTCCGTCAGGGCTTCAATTACCAGAAAACATATACCAGCATAACACTGCACACATTTACACAACGCTGAATAGTCAACTACTGGAATAATCAAATAGAAAAGTCACAGCTGGTAGTGAGCTCATCACACGTCCTGTGACTGTAACTGCGAGATGTGTGGTTTCAGCTGGACGGAAGTGTAGTTGCAATCCATTAAGACATAAATGACATTTTAGAACTTATGGCGACTAGTTAACCTATTCAGCTATTTTTTTTTTAAATGAATGGATTTACATTTCTTTTAGAGTGCCCAATTATTTTACCCACAATTTTCTCCCCAGTTTAAAATGTGCAATTATGTTCAGCAATTCCCCACAAAGCTCAGGAGAACTAAAGCTTCAGTGGACGTCCTCTGATCCCACGAGCAAGCCAGCTTCCTCTTTCACAGCCAGGAACGAGAGCGC
Source organism: Acipenser ruthenus (assembly GCF_902713425.1). Classification (NCBI taxonomy): domain Eukaryota; kingdom Metazoa; phylum Chordata; class Actinopteri; order Acipenseriformes; family Acipenseridae; genus Acipenser; species Acipenser ruthenus. The sequence continues at coordinate 12,220,788 of NC_081199.1, forward strand.
ATGTCAGCGAGCTACCGGCCACTGGAGGACAAAGGCCAGCCCTGCAGGTCTCCACTCGAACTCAGCAGGTGCCTGACCAGTAGGGTCTGCTGTAGCGCTATTGAGGAGAGACTATTCTAAAACATCTTGGATTAGAGGCTGTTTGTTCATTTCTGATACTCTTTGGTAGCTGCAGTGCCCCCATGTGTCTGGAGCTACAAACACAATGTAGTTCACATGGCCTGAAAAAATATTAGATGAATGAATTTAACAGTAATAAGTATCAGGCTGCTAAGACAAACAGGTGCTGCAGAGTTGAGAGAGAGCTGGTGCCGAGACAAGACAGAGAGCTGAAGAACAGAGAGATAGATTGGAGAGAAACAGCCAGAGAGAAGCAGGACTAAAGAGAACCAAGGAAGAAACCAAAAACAGTGTGCTGTGGACTGTCTTTTCTTTTTTGTCACAGTCTGAGTAGCACTACGCTGCAGCTGTATTTGTAGCACTGACTGGTAAAGCAGCACGCTTTTACCTGCCCAGTGTACTGTCCTGGCTTAGTAAACTGCTGCATTCAAGAACCTGCAATACCTGTGTGAGCCTGTCTTCATTTTCCACACAACGCTACACTATCTTGATATATATAGAAGAAAGTTTGTCTGTCTGTCTGTTCTTTTATGCATTGGGCCCCGCAGGAGCCAGTGCAACCAGACTTTGCATGGCGTCCTCTTTCATCCAGGGGAAGGTCGAGGGCTATGTTTGGATCCAAAGTTTTGACACCCGGGGTACTTTATTAGTAACCCCCATTGCTGGATCACTGCCGTAGCCATGTATCTCAAATTAAAGAAACCCACAAAACCAAAAAATAAATAAAAAGAACAAAAATCTAAAGTTAAAAAAAAGAGAAAAAACTGAAAGGGGTCCGAGCGCATTGTGCGACACCTATGATCTGTAACTTATTGGAAACCATAAGGCTACCGTTCCCCAATTTGTCATGCTTGAAATATTAAAATATTGAATTTCCCCGGGCAATGCCGGGTACTTCATCTACTATTCAATAATACAAGATACATTGCAAAATATTGTATATATCTTTTAACCCCAAGGCTACTATATAATGTGTGTTAACGTAACGTATACGCTTAGCTATTTAGAGTTGACATAAACATGTTATTGATATAGTATAACTCTTAACTGTACCATCAATTTATACCTAGCAGTACATATTGTACAGGTTACACAAGCGATCATTTGTTTTACTGTAATGTGTCATTCTAATAAAACAACAATTAACGTCAAATTCAAACAAATACAAAACGTAAAATGTACCCGGTTTGTTTAATCTGATCAGTGAAATTCGCCCAGGCGATAAAGTCGGGGTCCAGCTCTGACGTCACTTTCAGCTGTCCCGTCTGTTTGTCCAAAACGACGGAGCTGATCTGCGTCTGAACACGGGTCAGAAGAGCCGAGAGCGTCAGACATACGAACACTGTACTGTAAGACTTCCACCGACCAAACTCACTGAGAGGAGCCATCTTTGTTACCATCGCTGGTCATATGACAATGATAGTGCAAGAAGGAGAGGTTTAAATTAAAGAGCTAGGAGTCACATGAGCCAGTTCGAAGATACCGCACTCGCTGCTGAGTAAGTGCAATTCAGACAGACGGCGAGCGGTTATTGAAGAAATAGAACATTTCTGCAGTTTTGGAATTTTCTTTCGTGGCTTCTGCTTAATGTACCCAACGGAAAGTAAACACAAATACCAGATATAATTTAATAAAACATACTATAATTCAAGGATGAAAATAAATAAGTGCTATGGTAAACCAAATTACGTTAAGCTATAGGCATAATGCAACTACAACACACACACACACACACACACACATATAAATTGTCTCATAAATGCATAATCCACATATTGTTGATATATTAAAATCATGTCCCAATCATAGAACATGGGCAATAGAAGATCGGAAACTCTTATGTATTGTAATATAAGGGATAATTGCCTGTTTTATGTGACATGCATTGGGTAACTAAAACAATAGTTTAAAATGCAGAAGCTGTACATTTGAACCAACGTTCACCAACTCCAACATAATCTATAGCACCAAACAAACACTGTCAATGCCTACTGTTTACAAAACTGTTTGCCTTTTGTAAACACTGCTCAAAAGTAGGCTCTTGTACCTTTAAGAAGGAGTTTTTTTAAGAGCGCCAGAGTGATTGGTTTGTAAGTACGTCTGTATCACTGACCTGGACAGCTAGACAACTGTAGCTTAAGAGGACATTCAATCGGTAGCATTTAGCAGGGTAAGACATAAAACGCATGTAGCTGCTGATTGTAAATATGTTTTCTGTCATCGGGCCTTCGCTATAAAGTAGCTCGTTTGTTTGCATTCTTGTCGGTGCAGTAACTTGTTGGTTGTTGTTCCGAGAGCATGTTGAAGTACACAAGTAAGGCTGTACAGCATTCTACGCAAGACTATTGCACAACGTTTACTTTAGGCTAAGAATAAATACCATGCGATACAGGTTATGGCTATATAATTTAAGCGCAGAATAGTAGAATATAACACAACTAATGTATAAAACGGTGGTTTAATCGACCTAATTTGTGTGTTTTAACACTTTTAAAACGGGGAAGTAGTTTATGAAAGAGGAGCACGTTAACTTCCTTTAAAAAGCCTGATGTCAGCAAAGAAATGTTTTGAAATTCATGGATAGACTCGCAAGTAAGTGAAATGCGTTGTATGGTCTCGTGATTTATTTATTTTTCTTTGCGTTTGTACCTGTTTTAGAGAAGCCTGGGAAACGGTTCAGGGATAAAAAAAAAAGTGAAGTAAAACACGACACGCATTGCACAAGATACTTGACATTTGTTTATTTTGCCAACGAATTTGTGTCATTCAGATGAATATGCGACGGGCAATGGACGTCAAGTAAATGGTGGTCGGGAAAGTGTACCGCATGAAACTAAACATGCCTGTGAAATCCTGGACTGCGGTGTTTTTGGTGCTCACGGTGTTACCGAGCGGTGTGTCTACCGTGAAAGACAGAGAGGAGGATTCGGTCAGAACCTCCCGACAACAACACGCTGAGAATGGGCTGGGTCGAAACAACACAGGGATGTCGACACCAGGGGAATCACAGAATACAAGCACACATGAAGTAAGTGCATTCGTTTTACTTACTATAGTACGCCTTAATGCGTTATGAAGACCAGAGTTAAACCCTTGAACACTTTAGAAATACATCTCCTTTATTAAAATGTCCGTGTCGGCCGTACCAACAACTTTGTTATGGTCGCCACCTTTGCTGTGATAGTAATATAGACACCACCCCCTTGCCCCGTTCAAATACCGTGTATGCAGATGAGCAGCAGTGTTACATGAGTCATTCATGTACAGCCTATTTCACAAAGTACAGTACGGACTATGTGTCTAGCAATACTGCTGAAATACTGCAGTGCACACTGTTCTTTAAAGACTAAGTGGCTTTATTTTTCTTTTTTTACTGCCACCCCTTTTGTGATGTTTCTAAGTGATTCTTTTTTTCTTTAATTGACTCAAATAAGGTTTAATTTCCTGTCATAGATACATGCATGTAACTTAGGCAACATCAGCTGAAGTGCCTGCCAGCGTGTCATCTAGTGCCCTGCCACTTGGACTCAAGTTTCCTTTTGCTTTGCTGTCAATGCACAGCAGTGCACTAGCTTACCAATATGAAGTCACTATGGCTGATCTAGCTTATGTTACATATGTCTGTTCCAGGCAGCTGGAACTGAGCAGCAGTTTCTGAGCTCAGTCTAAAGAACCTCAACGCAGACTTATCAAACATTAAACACAGTGTTTGAGTACTTACAAGAATAAGTACTGAGAATGAATGGCAAAGTTAAGGGGAAAGCAGGTGTATTGTGGAAGAAGATACCATTAAACTGAGAAATGTATTGTAGACTGAGAGGAACTGGGGCTGGCAGGGTTGAAAGGTCACACTGTCATGTGATTTGAATGGATTGAGGAAGGCTTCAATTTGAGTTGAGATTCTCCAGACCAACTCAAAGGCAGATTTAGAGAAACATTAGAACTCAATATTGATGGAAAAGAGAAATTAAACTACTTACTACTTTTAATATAACTTTAAAAGGGATACAAAGCAAGCATTAGGAACCCACCTGACCACATATAAAGTTCACAGACTGAGTATGTGGCCAGCTGCAGAGGAAATGTGGTCTCAATTTAATACTGTGCAACCTGTCTTCCATCCGCCCACAGGTACTGTATACTGCTGTAGTAACAGAGACCCTTTATATTGCTTTATAAAACGAATCTGCCATTTAAGACAAGCTGACCCACAGTATTGTGTGCCGTGTGTGTGATACTGGAATCTGAGCAATTTTAGGGAGTTTGTGTCCCGAGGATGTATGGCCTTGAGGTTAAAAGGTTCTCAGTAGCTGCTACAAAGGAGTAAGTCTGTGAAAATAACAATTGCTCAGACATGTGAGGTGATAAGACCAATGGGGGATGTCTGGTGAGCAGGGGTATTGATGTAATGTTTTAGTGGAAACATACTGGAAGGTTCTGGTCTCTTCTAAAAATGTATAAAATAAATGTTTCATAGGTGAGCCCTACCTGTCTCCGTCTTCTGCCTTTTCTATCACCCTTCTCCAGCTGTGGTCTCGTTTGTTCCTGATACGGACTCGGTCTCTGTTGCTTATTTTGTGCTCAGGCACTGTCCCCCTCCTTGTTGTATAATTGCACAATCGAGTTAGTGAAGACACGAGCTGATGCATTTGAAATATCTGCAAGCACCTCATAGCAGTGTTGGTGTAAATTAATTGATTCTCCGGTCTGGGGATCATGGCTTTGTCAGGGTCATTTGGGAGAGATTTTTGTAAGAGCTACAGGCCCCTGAAACCATCCCATCCCCAGTTTGTGAACCCCTGCTATAAGGAATCTTTGAGTGAGACGTTTCATGACTAAATCCTGTGAAGGCTTGGTGACGGCTCTCGCATTGTAAAGAGATGTCGTGAGTATTGGAAGCATCTGTGCACACTTCAGTTGTTAAGCGAATAGCTTGAGAAACTGAAGACCAGTGATTCATGTACAAGAAGAAAACAGGCACTATGTTGATTTCTCTTCAATAATTACTTCATGTTTACTGGAAACCACCTGCCTATAAGGAAGTTATAAATTAGACAACCTCACAGTCAACATCTCAAAAGCATCCCAGCAATTCACATGGGGGGTCATTTTGAAGGTAGTTCTCTAGTTTTAGAAAATATGGGCTTTTAAGTAAAGTCAATGGTTTGACACCTACACGAAACTGAATGCAATCACATGATGAGTGCCATGTATCCAGGGATAGATTGTGATTATTTTCTGAATTTTGTTTATTCTAACATATATTGTATATTTGTGTAAATGGCACTAGATCCAGTACTTGCCCTTTCCTTTCCTAATTAAGTCACTATATTTTTAGCATTTGTTCCTTCACTGGCCCTCAACAGCTACTGTATATTGTGTGCCTCTAAAACATATTAGACAATGCATGCTGTACAACTCCATCTGCAGTTTGTACTTCAGTGTAGCTGTTCAGGATAGAACCACTACTAATTTGAGTCCAGGAGTTGAAATGAAAATAGTCAGATATGTCAACTAGTCGCCACTTTATCATGCACTGAGGTATTTGATAGCGTCTTGTGCTCTGTTTGTGAACGTATTGTGATCTGAATAAAAACATGTATGTATGTTACACTTGCAGCACTGCACCTGCATCAAAGAGAACTGCTTCTCCAATTGTGGTAAAACTTGGTTAGCAGGTTCTTTACCACAGGCTGTTGAAAGTATCAATCTGCAGGTAATTTCGCAGGCCATGGTAACACTTCTCCTGTCTTAGTAGTGTAGAGTTTAATCACACGGTTTCTGATTGCTTTACTTTTCATTGTGTGCGTTGGTCCCTCGATTGTGCTTCTTTGTGAACTTGTCACAATAAGTGTACACACAGTACAGTTGATACTTTATACTGCAGTCAGTGTAATTGTAAATTGTAAAGGCCTAGTTCACTGAGGGGTTGTAACTATGCTTCTTGGCTGGCTGAATGTTCATGTTGGGTGACATACACTCTACAGCATGCACTGTGATTCTGTACTGCCATTCTGAGCAGTTCTCGGGAGAAATACTAGCAAGAATCAGTGCAGTAGAATAGGTGTTACTGATTGGATTAAAAAGAGAGAGAGAGAGAACACACTTCAGTACAGTAGAATGGGTGTTACTGATTGGGTTAAAGAGAGAGAGAGAGAACACTTCAGTGCAGTAGAATGGGTGTTACTGATTGGATTAAAGAGAGAGAGAACACTTCAGTGCAGTAGAATGGGTGTTACTGATTGGGTGTGAGAGAGAGAGAGAACACTCTTCAGTGCAGTAGAATGGGTGTTATTGATGTGTGATGTCATCTATGTGCAATATATTTTGATAGTCATTTATCTAATATAAACAAGTGCCACCAAATAAATTTCATAGTGGTGGTTCGAGTATTTGTGCCTACACTCATTTTTTTCAAAGATTTATGGACACACTGAACCTTTTGTGTCTCCTGTGCTAAAGTTTATACAGGAGTTTATGATTCATATCTCAGCCAGTGTAAATCTCTTTCACCCCACTAGAGGGCTTGTAACGGTGTCTACCCTCCTGCAGTGCCAGTGTAAATCACCTCCACCCCACTAGAGGGCTCTGTTATAACGGTGTCTACCCTCCTGCAGTGCCGTGATGTGATGAAGCAGAAGCCGTCGAAGCAATGCTGGTTCATCAAGCACACCAAGGACTGTGAGTTCAGCGACGGCTACATCAACTACCTGCAGGGGGCGTTCTGCAGCTTCCCTCACAGTCTCTTCCCACTCGCTGTTACACTCTATGTGAGTATCCAGGCGCTGGTCACTCGCTTTTGGTTTACTGCTGTCCTGAAAAGACACTTGGACAAATGTTTTAGAAGAAGAATTTCCCAATTTCTATTGTATTATGAACTGATTTAGCCCTTTCATATATTATAGTATTGAAATGATCACGTGCCAGGAGTTTGAACAATCAGGCCTCCTGAATGAACTGATCACACTTGTCACACCTGTAGTTTTACTAATAGGCGTTACTCGTGGAACAATAAGAGAGGAACAATTTATTTAGCATCAAAGTGCTGGCTGTATTTCAATATCATGCCTTAATAAAGGTAGTTCTGTAACCCAGCACTGGGTGCAAGGGCTAGTGTGAGACCCAAGATGTGTTGCAATGAATAAATGTTCCTCTAAAGCAGTTCTGTGGAAAGCACAACCTCTTTCTGTAACCCTGCACACTGTGTGTCGCTCCAGCATGCTGTGGATGCAGTCATGTTGTTTCTCTTCCTCTTTTGCAGGCTGTTTGGCTCCTGTACTTATTCGTGGTTCTGGGAATCGCTGCGTCAGAATTGTAAGTGACTGGTGTTAAAGCTGGGCTCAGCAGAAAAGAAAAACACTTCTTTAACTTTATTAAAAGCTTCATTTTCAAATGTCATAAGAAATGAGGTTGATCTGTTTCCGGTTCGCTGCTTGTTTTTCTGTGAATGCAATTTATTTGGGGGATCGACACAGTCGATTGATTGATTGGTTGATTTAATAGATACCCAAACAAAATGTATTAGAAAGAAAAAAAAAAAAAAAGGTATGAATGTTCACAGGAATACAAATCTTTGGGCTGGATCTTCTAATGAGATGTGAGTTGTGAACGGGCAGCTGGAGGGATGTAGTTTACATTTTCCACAAATCGTAATGTTGCACTTGCTGTTGTTTTTGAAGCTTTGCTGGAACTCCATTTAGTCCTGAAAATACCTCCGTGAGGGCAGCAGTATCTCCGGTTCCAGTCCCAGCTCAACCTTTCCAGAGACATGCAGTGCTGTACATACCTACCTTTCTTTTAGTATTCACATTTAACACTGGAGTCTAGAGACATGTCTGTGAGCTCTGTAGAGTGTTGCAGGGAGGCAGGCTCGTGGGTGTGCTCTGGTGTTCCAGAGACATGTCTGAGCTCTGTAGATCCACAACAGTGTGACCAGGATGTGGGGGATCAAATAGAAACTGATATAACAAGTAAATGTAAACCAGAAGAAGATTGCATTAGTTAAGATAGCAGTAATATGTGAAGGTGGAATTGCCAGCCGTTTCTTAGGGTTCATTTCAGTAACATTCTCAAGTTCATTATTGATCTGCTAGCTGCATCAGAAGTGGTTAGGTAGCACAAATGTGTTGCTCTACACATTTAATGATCCTGAAAAATGCAAGCAACAAAATAGTTATTGTAATGGGGTGCAGTGGTAAAGTTGGTCAGGGAATGAAGTACTTACTACTCCTTAGCTGTCCTCTGTACAGTGAGGAATGTAATTCTTGTCTGTTTTGTTTCTGTTTAGCTTCTGTCCAAACCTGGCTGCTATCTCCACCAGCCTCAAGCTGACCCACAATGTGGCTGTATCCTTCGCTGGGGTCTGTGAGGGTTTGAAGAGGTTTCCTCACAAACCTGAAACACAAATGATTAATTTCCTGTATTGGACAACTGAAACTAATTTACAAATGCAGTCTAAATCTGCACGTTTGATATGCATGAAATGATTAGATTTTATTCATTTGAATGCAGTGCATGACCTAAAACGATTGAAATTGCTGATTTTCTACAAGTAAGAATTAAAAACAAAGGTGTCCCTGAGTGGCTTACCTGGTAATGGATGCATGGTCTGGAGAGTGAGGCATACAGTCAGGGGAGCGCAGGTTCATGTCCTGGCTGTGTGAAGTCATGCAGTCAGGGGAGTGCAGGTTCATGTCCTGTGTGAAGTCATGCAGTCAGGGGAGCGCAGGTTCATGTCCTGGCTGTGTGAAGTCCTGCAGTCAGGGGAGCGCAGGTTCATGTCCTGTGTGAAGTCATGCAGTCAGGGGAGCGCAGGTTCATGTCCTGGCTGTGTGAAGTCATGCAGTCAGGGGAGTGCAGGTTCATGTCCTCGTCCGCCTTGCTGGAGATTCTGGAGGGAGCATCACATTGTCTGGTGCTCCTGTGGGTTAGTAGGCAAAACCATCGGGGACTGTTTCTCCTCATCGCGATACAGTGAACCCTACCGGCCAGCCGCCTAATGAGCTCAAGAGCGGACACCTGCAGGGCTGGCCTTTGTCCTCCAGAGGCCGGTAGCTCACTGACATCCGCTCTCTCGTTCCTGGGTGTAGAAGAGAAAGCTGGCTTGGTCGTGGGATCGGAGGAAGCCCGCTGAACCTTTAGTTATCCTGAGCTGCGTGGGGAATTGCTACGATGAGGGGGGAAAAAAATAATTGGACATTCTAAATTGGGGAGGAAATCGGGGGTAAAGTAATTGAGCATTCTAAATAGAAAAAATAAATAAATAAATAATAATCGAAACTACACTGATTCATCTGTAATGAGTCCATTAGCTGTGAGTACAAAAAGTCTGGGATAGTTTAGGTGTAGAAACAGTAAATGTAAAAAGTACAATCAGAAATGCATAGTATTTCCTGTTTTATGGTTTGCATTGCATTTTTACTAAAAAGTTAATTTTAGCATGCAGTATTTTCATACATTGTAGTTAATTTAAGGAATTGCTGTACAAAATAATACAAACAGATATTAATACTACTTTAAATATTTAATCAAGTTTCTTGGAAATACATATGTTTGAAAATGTTTTATGATTTTTTTTTTTTCTTACAAAGGTATAAATGTTTCATGTAAAACTGGAAGTCAAGCAGACAAACCGTTCAGATAGTGCCTTCCTTAGTATATTGCAGAAGGCACTAGCCTAAAGGTGTGTCTACTTGAATTAGTTTATTTTAGTTTTACCTTCAAATTCCGACTGATTTACGGATTATAAATGTGTAATATAAATGTAGATTTACAGCCTTGCTATACAAGGATCTGCATACAACCATGCCTCATTTGATAAAGGCATTGATATAAGGTTTGAGTGTTTTATAGAACAACAACAATTTACACAGCAGCACTATTCAGATCCATGATGTGTTCAAGGACTGTGCGGTCTGTTCCACAGGAGAGGCCCCCTGTGCATGCTAGTGCGTGTGCGTGTGTGTCAGTGTGCCCATGGCGGTGTGTTTCCAGCTCCCGCTGTTTCCTTGACGTGTTCCTCTCAGGGAGTGACGTTCCTGGCGTTTGGGAATGGGGCTCCGGATGTGTTCAGCGCAGTGGCAGCGTTTGCAGACCCCCGGACCGCAGGGCTTGCCATCGGAGCACTCTTTGGTAAGACCCTCCGGTCACTCAGCCACTCAACCAGGACACTTTGTCTTCTGTATTGTCAATCATTACACCTATCAGAGAGGGGATAACCTTTCCTAACTGATGAAGACAAACAGGTCTTAATCAGCACACAGAGGGAGGCACTGAGGTTTGCTTTAAAGTTCTGATTGGGCATTTTTCAAGTAATGGTTAATAGAACACTGATTGCAGAATTGAAAATGTTCACTTGTTTGTATCTCTTCTGACTAAAAGAAGAAATAACTTTTAAACTGTTCAAATGTTTATCAGGCTTTCTCTTCCCACGTAGAGCAGCAGATAATCGTGTGAAAGTGTATTGACTTCTCTTCATATTAACTAATAAAAGCAGGTGCTATACATGTTGATTATAACTAGGCTTGCGTGCTTTTCAAACTGAATCCCAGGTGCGGGCGTGTTTGTCACCACGGTGGTGGCCGGCAGTGTGGCGCTGGTCAAGCCCTTCACTGTGGCCTCCAGACCCTTCCTCCGCGACGTCATCTTTTACATGGCGGCTGTCTTCTGGACCTTCCTCATCCTCTACCTGCGGGAGATCAAGCTGGGCGAGGCGCTGGGTAAGAATAGGAGGAACCAGGAAGTAAAAGTGTAACAGATTTCCTGGAAAGCAAACTGAGAACTTTCTCTTGCTTAGTTTATTACCAGACATTCTGTTATCAAATACAAATACATGACGTGCACAACAGGTAATATTTATGACATTATTTTTTCACTACAGCCTCTTTAAGCTAGCATATTTTGTGTGTTCTGGAAACTCGGCAGGCAAAATCTAACGGCATGCTTCACTTTAACCTGTGACCTGAGATGGCCACCATATTGTGATCCTGTGGCTTTTTGTTTTCCTCATGATAAAGGCTTAACACATTAAGAGATTGTCTTCATAATCGTTTCACAGCTGTATTCGGTAATTCTCAGTCAAGTTCGAATCCCTATTTTATAAAACTGCAGCTGCCACAGTGTCAGAGGCCCATATCTTAGAAACCGTTTGCATTGGTGACTTCAGAAATGTGTTAGTCACCGTGGCATTGACCTCTGACCTGATATGTTCCTGCGACATTTTCCATTTCTGGTTTATAAAGAGCGTGATCTGTGTGTTCATTGGGGACAGGATATGAGGTCAGAGTGGCGGGACAGTTTTGGGCGGTGTTATGCTGTGTGATTGTTGGAAGTGGTCTAGTGTCCAGTGTTCCTTGTTGTTTTAGGTTACCTTGGCCTGTACGTTCTGTACGTTGGCACAGTCATCGTCAGCACCCTCATATACAACCAACAGAAGAACCGGCTGCAGGGACCCATTCAAAGCAGCTACACTGAGCCAGGTACACAGAGCTTCAACACAGAACAGTTATCAGCACACTGTCCTGAAACACAGCTCAGAACATTCAAAATAATTGTAAAACTATACTTTTTATTTTATTTAAATAGTGTTTTTATCACTATTACTGTTTTCACATTAAACTAAGAGCAACCTCTGACAGCTGCACGACTGCTGCCCCTTCCCGGCCACGTTTAACTACATGTTATTACTGTATGTATTTATTTATTTATTTATTGCTATTTTAACCCATTCATTTCTATAATTGATACTTTTAATTTAGTATGGTACCCTATATGAAAAATATTATTCTGGAACCATTTAATATCATTGTTATTGTTTACCCAATTAAGAGTGCTGTCTGACTGCATTGCAAACTGGGACAAGGTTTGGAGAGAAAGCAGTATGGAGTAGTGGTTAGAGCTCTGGACTCTTGACCGGAGGGTCGTGGGTTCAATCCTAGGTGGGGGACACTGCTGCTGTACCCTTGAGCAAGGTACCTAGATTGCTCCAGTAGAAACCCAACTGTATAAATGAGTAATTGTATGTAAAAATAATGTGATATCTTGTAACAATTGTAAGTCGCCCTGGATAAGGGTGTCTGCTAAGAAATAAATAATAATAATAATAATAATAATAATGGAAGGGGACAGGACGGTCCCAGTCAAACCGGGACGTTTGGTCTCCCTACTTTAACCCTCTTTTAAGGAGTTCTAGCTGAGGTTTAAAGTCTATTTTCATAACAGTAGGAGCATGATCAGTGCCTCCCCTTTACTAGTGCTAAATACATTTTGCTTGTTTATTTAAATTTGGGATGTACAGATTTAAAGAACAACACTGTAAATGTATTTAAAGAATCAGTTTTTCCTGGATTCTAATCACTTCCTGTACAATAGGAGCAGTGGCATACTGTGACTCTTTTTTTGCAAGGCATGCAATAACTTTTTAGATGACAGATAAAAACATTTTCTTCTATTGTACACATAGCGATTCAATAAACCAATACAGGGTCCTACTGAAGGTTGATTGGGAAGGGATGGGATGATAGCCTGCAATAAATATGAGTCACTAGGTGGCACTACAAAAAGTTTAAAATGGGTTTTATTCGAAGTGTTATTGGGGAAATGTTTTTTGTGTGTTTTAGTAAGCAGATTTGTCTGTGAGAATCTTGAAATGCAAGTATTGTTATTAATACATGCAGTGGGAAAATGACAAACTACAAAACACGTTTCTGTCTCTTACTGGGAAGATGGACATTAAAAAAAGTTTGAGGGAAGATGGCGCAGAAACACTTTCTAGCTACTCAGATCATTGTTTTCTATGTGTTTTTACTGGGAAGATGGGCATTAGAAACATTTTTATGAAATCCATCTACCCAGTTCTAACAGATAGAAAGCAGTGATCTGAACAGCTAGACATCTTCCGGCCAGTCAGGAAGTCAGATGCACGCGGTGTCACGTTGCCTAGGTAGCATTGCACGCTCGCCCAGCAATATAAGAAGACCAGCAAGGTGAGCAGATTGCTTACATGCAGGCCAGTGCACATGTCATATTATAAAAAATGTATCAAAAAAGTTTGAATTCCAGCGCATGCATTGCATACATAGACGGCACGCCACTGAATAGGTCACATGACATGACATGGCATGCTGCTACACCATTGGAGTGACACTGCTACCACACAGGAAGTGATGTGTGACCAGGAAGCAGCGGCCACTTTCATTTCTAAAGTGTTGAGTTGGAAATATCTACCTATTCCTCCCCTTTTTTAAATTTCACACCAAGATAGAGAAGTTTTTAAAAGTGTCTCAAACACAAAACAGAACCATCCTTATTGCAATAGAAACCGCAAGAAAATAACTAAGATTCTCAACAGAACAAAGGGGGGGCAGTGATAATATCGGTAACATTGTACTGTTCTGAAAAACTTCCAGCACTAAACTCATTTCAGTGTGTTTAATGTGAAACACATTCCAGTGAGTGATCCATTACTTCTGGGCTGTGTTCAATGTGGCTGTGTTGCAAAGGGATTGATGATGTCAGTTCTGTACACATGTGGCTGACCTCCCTGGTAAAGTCAGTCACTGAACATCTGTTTCTTATCAAGCATGTTAATGAGAGGAGATACCGGGAGGGAGTCTGTATTTCATTTTAAAGTTGCGCTGTGATTTGTGAAGATTAATTGTGATGCTTGCTCTTCTGTTTGTAGAGTTGCCATCTGATTCCGAAGACGCTACCCCAAGCATCTTCAACGGGAGCATCCGGGACGATGGTACTGTTTGCTGTTTTAAAGCAGATTTCACACGATAGACCACACTCTTCCAGTCAAGTTCTGTTATGAGTGTTGTCCAGGAGAATGAACCATTTCACTGCCACTTTGTTTTAACCCTTAGCTACACTATATCATACAGTATCTGATACAGACCGCTCACTTTTAATATACCAATTTTAATTCAAGCAATTGCGACGTTAATGATTTAGCAACTTTATCCAAACGGCTGTACAGTGGATTGTGAAAGTGGAAGCCGCTGTGAATGGGGTGTGTTTGTGGCGTGTGGACCAGCATTGCTTGTTCTGTACACTGGATCTGACTGGTTCCTGTTGTTTCAGAGACTGAGTACCAGCCCCTGCTCCCCTTCACTGAATCCACCTGCCAGATCTTCATCAACTCCATCAACCCAATAGACAGCAGGAAGTGGAGGAGAAAGCGCTGGTTATGGAGAGCTGCCAAGGTGGTCCAGGTAGGGCACGCACACACACACGGACACACACACAGACACAGACAGACACAGACAGACACAGAGACATACAGACGCACACACATGCACACACACTCACTCACACATACACACGCAGACACAGAGACATAGACGCATGTACAGACACACTCACTCACACCCACTCAGACGCACACACACTCGCACAGACACTCACACAGACACACACACACACATCCACTCAGACGCACGCTCAGACACAGACACACACACACGCACACTCACTCTCTCACACACAGAGACACACTTGTGCTCATGAAAGATGAGGCACGATGACTGTTGCTGCAGTGAGCTGTCATGAGCGCACTTCAATCCTGACCTGAACACCCCCTGCCTGCCGTTCAGCCCCGGGTCTCTCTCACAGTTGTGCTGAATCATGCCTTACTGTGTGGTGGAGAAGTGGCATACACTAGTGTCAGCATTGACCTGAGCTACTGAGGAAGCGTGCTGGGGAAGTTTAAAAATAGAAAATAAAAATAGCCCTTTCTATCAAATCTATTCACTCCAATATTACTACATTTCATTCCCAGTTTTATTTAACACAGTACAGTTACCACTGAATCAATAAGTACAATTGTATTTGTTACTTCTGTCATGATGCACGTGCATCAACATATGAAATTAACGGAATAAGTAAGAGAAAAGCACGAGGCGAACGTATGCTAATAAACTAACGAGCAAAACACCCGTACACACAGTACAAATGTAGCAGAGGCTCTAACAGTAATTATGAATATAATAATTAATTTAACACAGTGGTTATTAACACAGCACCACCTTACACACATTAAATGCAGCAGCAGCAGCTCTAGATTACTCTCACAATGACAGTTTTGAAAAGATTGAATAAACCATTTGAAATTGAGTTTGCTGATGATGAGTTACCAGGTTACAAAACAGTACTGTATCCGTGTTGAATGAGTTCACAACAAATTGCTATCCATCCAGAACTCCGCTGCCCTCCTGGTGTTCTCTCTGCCTCGCTTCTCCCACGCAACTCCACTACTCCGCTCACTCCACTGGCTACCGATCACCGCTCGCATCCAGTTCAGGACTCTTGTACTAGCCTACAGATGTCTTGACCAGACTGCACCCAGCTACCTCCAGACCCTCATCTCTCCCTACACCCCCACTTGACCTCTCCGCTCCGCCTGCACTAGAAGACTGGCTCTACCTCCTCTACGCTCCCCTGCCTCCAGAGCCCGCTCCTTCTCCACCCTCGCTCCGCAGTGGTGGAATGACCTACCTACAGATGTCAGGACTGCCCAGTCCCTGACCACATTCCGGCGTCTCCTTAAGACTCACCTCTTCAGACAGCACCTGTAGAACTCCTCTGTTTTTCTCCTGGGACACTATCACCCTTCCTTAAATGTGCTTTACTTACTCTTATCTGCCCCCTATTTTACTGCATTTAATCCTGTAATTCAGAGTACTGTAATCTGCCAAGTGTTTAATCTGTAGTATTTGGTATTTAATCATATCTTGATGTAACTATCACTGTCACTGTTATCTGCTGTATTATTGAATTGTATTTTGTCACTTGTACTTGCTTGAACTAGTCATTGTATTTATCTTGCTCTTATTGTATTATTACTTGTACTGTAACACTTGAAATGTATTTACTTATGATTGTACGTCGCCCTGGATAAGGGCGTCTAAGAAATAAATAATAATAATAAATATCCATTAAAAAATGGTGTTCTTTTAAGCGAAGTTCCTGTTTCTTCAGGCAGAGCATTTACAATAGGGGGAAAATTCTGTTTCACCACAAGGGTGTTCCCTAAGCCGAAGCGTTCTCTTAGGAGGTGTTCCTATGCGCAGAGATTACTGTATTCTCTGCCAGTTAAGCAGAGTGCTCCACTTTTAATTGAGATTTCACACAGCAGCTGAGCTGGCCCCTCACGTGTGCTCTGCCCCCTCCCTCCATTAGGTGCCGCTGGAAGTGTTGTTGCTGCTCACTGTGCCCGTGGTGGACCCTGACAAGGATGACCACAACTGGAAGCGTCCGCTCAACTGCCTACACCTGCTGACAGGACCCCTCGTGTGTGTGCTCACCTTCAAATCAGGACAATGTCAGTCACCACGTCTCTGTGTGTGTGTGTGTGTGTGTGTGTGTCTCTCTCTCTCTCTGTCTCTGTCTCTCTGACTGTGTGTGTCTCTGTCTGTGTGTGTGACTCTCTCTCTGTGTCTGTCTGTCTCTGTCTCGCGTGTGTCTCTCTCTCTGTCTCTGTGTCTCTGTGTGGGTCTCTGTGTGTCCCTGTCTGTCTGTGTGTGTCTCTGTGTCTCTGTGTGTGTGTGTGTGTGTGTGTGTGTGTGTGTCTCTCTGTGTCTTTCTCTCTCTCTCTGTGGGTTTCTGTCTTTGTGTCACTGTGTGTGTGTCTCTCTCTCTTTGTGTATCTCCTGTCTCTCTCTCTCTCTCTCTCTCTCTCATTTTTATCTAGTTTATTGAATTATTATTTTAATAATGCAGAGTTCTCCTATAATTGCAGTCTATCCCTTGCAAGTCTAATTTTGATTCAGCACTCCTGTTGCTCCTTGCTGCTTGCAATAGAGTGCTAGTCCGGAGCTAGTCTATTAGACCGTGCACTGAACTCTGCACAAGAGCGCAAATACCAGAAGCAGCATGAACTGGACTTGTATAGAGGAGGTAGTGATGTGTTTCCTCAGTTACCTAATGCAACTATAACCATGAGAATATGAAGCATGGGCCAGATGTTCTTTCAGTAAGAAACACATGTGTTGGTAGAGTGCTTTTAAAATGGATTTATTTAATTGTACTCCTGAATGTTGAAACTATCCCTGGGGGTAAGATTACTTCATTCAAAGCTTGTGAAGGGGTATGATTGGTGTTTCAATACTGTGATGTAACGCTGGGTTCAGAATGGGTCCAGAGTCTCTCCCATGCCTGCCTCTCGTGTGAATGTGTGCAGGGTGGCTCTGATTCATCGCTCTGGTTCCTCTCTCTTGCAGACGGGCTCCTGAACATTGAGGGCGAGTTCCCAGTGTGGGCCCTTGTCCTTCTCATCGGGGTTTTTCTATCAGCCATCTCCTTCCTCACCACCAGCAACCAGCAGCCCCCCAGGCTGCACTGTGTAAGGATTCAACTCCCTCCCTAAACTAGAATAAGAGCCCATGTGATTAGATGAGATGCCAGCACAGTTACACACAGGCTGGTCCTTAATGTAATATAGAGGCAGGGACAGAGGCTTGAACCCGGGCCCCTGGCTGTCTGCTGTGAGCAAACACATTCAAATGACATGTTAATGTTATTTTTTGAGTCTTCGTGTCTTTTTCATGCTTGCAGTCGCTCTGAGCAGGTTAAGGTTAAGTAGGGTTCTTCCAGTGAATTTGAAGTTGTCCTCTTCCCTCCACCTCCATACAGCCAGTCTGCATGGCTACCAGTAGTGTCTCTGAGTTTATTTCAGTTCTGTTAATAGGAGGGACCTGAGGAGACAGGGCAGTTCCCAGGAGTTTGGTCAGAGCAGTTGGTTCAGAACAGACAGAATCACCTTCCTTAACATCCGCGAAATCATCATTCAGAAACGGAACAAGGACCTGCTCAGAGTGATTTGCAAACCTCATAAAAAGATAAGAGGACTAATATATATATATATATATAATATATATATATATATATATATAATTTATTATTATTATTATTATTATTATTATTATTATTATTATTATTATTTAAAGCTCAGTAATAACATAGAAGTACTGCGTGCTACTCCTTCATTAATGTAAAGAGAACTAAACAATCTCTCCTGTAGTAACAGCGTGGGTTAATGCACAGGAACAATGCTTTGTGTTTGTTTTACCATCACAAATACAAAGCCCTTCCTGTCCTGTGCCCCTCTTGCAGGTGTTCTCGTTGCTGGGGTTCGTGGTCAGTGCCATGTGGATCAACACTGCAGCCACCGAGGTGGTCAGCATCCTGCGGACCTTCGGGGTGGTGTTTGACCTGAGCAACACGGTCCTGGGACTGACCCTGCTGGCCTGGGGGAACAGCATCGGGGGTGAGGAGCCTGCTTACCAAATACCCAATACCAAGTATCCTGCGACCCCTGAGTGCAGGAACAGCAAAGTGTCACAATGAGAACCCCAATACCAAGTACCAAGTATCCTGCGACCCTGGAGTGGTAGCATTGTGTAAGTCAGACATTCCATGGAGTGTTACTCGCTCTGTGTGTGCTGAGCGCAGGGCAGTGAGGCCCCCTCGCTCTGTGTGTGCTGAGTGCAGGGCAGTGAGGCCAGGCCCCCTCACTCTTTGTGTGCTGAGCGCAGGGCAGTGAGGCCCCCTCACTCTGTGTGTGCTGAGTGCAGGGCAGTGAGGCCAGGCCCCCTCACTCTGTTTTTTTTCTTCTGTAGACTGCTTCTCTGACATCACCATGGCCCGGCAGGGGTACCCGCGCATGGCGATGGCTGCCTGCTTCGGAGGGATCATCTTCAGTATCCTTTCATGTGCAGCTGCTGCCCACAGGGAGACACCGCGGGGGCTGAGCGAGAGTCAAATCCATGACTGAAAATCCATGATCTTTTTAAATAATAAAACCTGCCGTGTGCAAGGTCAATCAATACTAGCCTCTCAACACAAGATACAAAGCAAACAGTCACTATTTGAGAACATTGTAAAATATCTGTTGTTTTACACGTCAATGATTTAAACAGTAGAGCTTTGTGGGGATGAGTAACGCTATCATTTTCGGAACTCCGCTACTTAATCTTCAACTTAGGAACCGAAGAAAAAAAAAAAAGTTCAATAAAATGTCCCATACCACATATTTAATGAAGCCAGTCATACAATATATTTTAAATCATTTATTTAATTGAATGAAGAGCATACCTTTTTCTTTAAACATTGTTGTATTTGAATTATGTGGAGCTTTGAGTAGTTTTTTGGATTTTTAGCTATTGAGCTTTGTGAAGTAGCTTCTGTATATGCAGAAAGTTGAGTAACATCCTAGCAAGTTTTGAGTCCTCTACATCTGAAAAATATACGGCACTAACCATCAACTGGCTTATTTTGAATTTCTTAAATGTTTAAACTTTTAACCCCCCTAAAAGAAACCAGGGGGTGAAATCCTCAGTTCAAGAATACTGTATAGGCATCCAGTAAAGGCACCATCGAGTAAAGGCTCTCAGCGTGGTGCAGGATGCACCCTGTAGCCTGGAGATAGCTGGTTCCAATGCAGGCTATGTCATTTGCCCACCGTGACCATGAGTTCCCAGGGGGCGGCGCACAATTGGCCAAGCGCTGCCCAGGTAGGGAGGGCTCAGGTCGGCAGGGTAATCCTCGGTTCACCTCGCACCAGCGACTCCTGTGGCCGACGGGGTGCCTGCGGGTCTGCTGTGGAGCCATTCAGATCTGTGTTGTCCTCCGGCACTGTAGGTCTGATGGCTTCACTGTGGACCTGCAGTGTGAAAATGACGGCAGTGCACGTTTCGGTGGAAGCGTGTGTTTGCTGCCGTTTTGCTAAGTCAGCATGGGGGTTGCAGTGGTGGACCGAGATCAATACGTACAATTGGCGATTCCAAATTGGGGAATAAATGGGGTAAAAAAATCCATTGCCGATGACTAAATTAATAAGAGTCCTGTGGAGAGCCTGTTTCAGGGGTCAGTCCTGTGGAGAGCCTGTTTCAGGGGTCATTCCTGTGTAGTCTGTTTCAGGGGTCAGTTCTGTGTAGAGCCTGTTTCAGGGGGCAGTCCTGTGTGGAGCCTGTTTCAGGGGGCAGTCCTGTATGGAGCCTGTTTCAGGGGGCAGTCCTGTATGGAGCCTGTTTCAGGGGTCAGTCCTGTGTAGAGCCTGTTTCGGGGGTCAGTCCTGTGTAGAACCTGTTTCGGGGAGCAGTCCTGTGTAGAGCCTGTTTCAGGGGTCAGTCCTGTGAGGAGCCTGTTTCAGGGGTCAGTCCTGTGTACTGTTCTCTTAACTCTGTTTCAGACATGCTCTTCGGGGTGGGGCTGGGCTGCCTGTTCCAGATGTTTAACGGAGACACCATCGTCAAGGTAGAGCTTCCTAAATATTTTTTTCTTTTAAGCTTTTCATTGTTCTTGGATTATGTGCAACACACAGTTCTAGCAGCAAAGTGGAGCAACTTTCTAATGCTGAAAGTAGCCACTTCATTGGCTTGGTTTCCATGCAGTTTAGAAACTCCAGATTCTCTCTCCACTGTCGTGAGAATGTGACGTAGCACACACATCACACACATTCCTCACGTTATAGGAAGTGTGCGGCCAAAACAGTCCGGCTTAAAAGGGTGGGGAAGTCTGAAAGGTTAAAAAGCAGTGCAAATTGACTCAAATATATATTTTTCCAAAAGCCATATCATATGTTCATGAGACTTCAGCAGTGAAGATCACGTTTGTGACTATACGTTTCTATTATTAACAACTGAGATCTTCTGGAAGTAGCCCTGGCAAGCTTCTGTGACCAAATAGAAAAAAAAAAAAAATAATAAGCATGCAGTACGAGGGGTTTAGAGACCTCTTCATTCATTTTTATATGACACCATTTATTCAGCATTTCAAATTATTGCCATTTGCAGGTGACTACTAAAATGATAGTGTTTTACAGTTTACTTTTTACAGTTTTATAAACAAGGTTATAAAAAATACTGACGCTACTAATTAACAATTAGTCAGGAATGTCAGCCATCATGTCTTTTTCAATTGATAACATGGCTAAAGCATTTCGGTTTTCATACGTTTAAAAAAAAAATACATAAAATGAGAAGTTGAAATAAGACAAATATATTAAACACACCGAAAGCACTCTGAATTTAAATGTGAATTTTTTTTAAATTGAAGTTGTCTCTGAATCTAAATCAATCCCAAGTTTGAAGACCAAGAAGAGGAAAGACCTTAAATGGAAGTCACAATTTAAAAAAAAAAAAAAAACACACTAATTAACAATGAAGTAGATTTTTTTTAGTAGATGATTTATTTTCAGGAATCAACAGATAATTTTATATAGACCTAATAAAAGACTGATCGTCTACAAACAAACAGTCAAAAAAATAGTAATTTAGAAACACCTAGAAAAAAAAAGCCTGATGCGGCTATCAACAAGATTAAAAAAAATATATATAAAATATTATATAAATAATATTAAAACATACTGCTGAACAGAGGGTGCAAAGTAAAGGCAGATTAAAACTGTGAAAAGAATGAAGTTGAACAAATAAGTATTCATAAACATTAAGTTAGACAAAGATAATTAGACTTAGAATTTTATTTGTATATTTGAACAGCTTCAACATTTTCTGTCTCCCCCTACACTACACTAAACTACACTTGCAGTTACTCTCCTCCTCCACTCTCCTCTCTCTCTCTCTCTCTCTCTCTCCTTCTCTTCCACAGCTAGAACCGGACGGGCTTCTCGTCTGGGTACTTGCGGGAGCGCTAGGCCTCAGCCTGGTACTTTCCTTCATTCTGGTCCCAGCACAATGCTTCCACCTGGGCCGTAGCTACGGGATCTTCCTGCTCCTCTTCTACCTGGTCTTCCTGCTGGTGGCGCTGCTCACAGAGTTCAAAGTGATTGAGCTGAGAGGCAGCCCCTGACACCCTGCACCCCCCTCCTGCTCAATCCTGACAGCCAGGCCCTTCTCTCCAGCTGGGGCGTGGTGACCCACAAAGAGCAGGTATCTGGTCAGACAGAACCCACACACAAATCACGTGATTCTGAAATTTCATGCATTTATTTCTTGGAGTTTCTGTAGAGTCTGTAACTACGGCAACTGATTACAACTGAATTAAACGACTCTACAGCAAGCTGAGATTCACTCAGGATCCAAGCTTTGTGTTTCCAGACTCTGTCCAAGTGTTATAAAATAAACTAGGCCTGAATGATTCAACTCTGTGTTACAAGGAATTGTGACAATTTGCTCTTCACTTAAATCCTCTTTTTAATTTAGCTTATGTTTTTAAATGCATCATGTAACTGGACTACTGTCATATAATTTGAAAACCATTGGGCAGGGTCCTACTGCTGAAGGTGTCATTCCATCAGCAGCCTCAAGACTGACCGGTTCGCACTGTGAAGAAGAGGAGAATCCTCATGGTTTATACACTGTGAAAGAGAGGAGAATCCTCATGTTTTCTGTGCTATTGTATACATCCATGCATAGATACTGGATTATAGCTGTGAAGTTATGTATGTAGGGCCAGTACACAAACTGCCAGCCTCACGTGAACAGACAGGGTCTTTACTGAGTCGCGTGCCTGCATGTTTTTCAAGGTCTTTGCTGTATGGTCCTTCACACAGACAGTAACAGAACACTAGATATTCTTCAGGTTTGCTGTGTTTAACAGCAGGGCTTCTGAAATCAGGATTAGTATTCTTGAATTTTAAAGTCATGCAAAAAAAAGAAAAACTACACCTGCAACCCTAATGCTGTCTGGAATTGAAACTGATGTTGAGTTGAAATATGCAGCAGCTGTCTTTTTATAGCATACCAAATAACAAAAAAAACATGACTATATCCCTTGTATGACCTCTTGTGTACTATCCTAGCAGAAATGTGATAGTATACTACATAGAATACAGTAACTGAATGTATTGTACACAGAGTATATAACGCACATGCAATCTCTTAGTTTGTAAGCATTCCGTTCCATCCTGAAGATTGTGATAGACTGTGTGCAGTATGTACAGTGTAGTGGCTGCTCCCTGCTATTAACATGTCCATTGTTCTTCTAAACCATTGCCTGACTTGCCTCTGGTGTCAGTAAGGGGCACACTTTTTCAAATTCCTTCAGTTTTGTTAGGTTTGCTCTGGGATCTCTTGGTTCACATTCACCACTGCCTGAAGAGTTGAGTATTCCAGGAGCCAGGCTTTTATACAGTCAACTGTCATACAGTAGATTAGTAGCATTTTAGATACTTAAGTGATGTCAGGTTTTTATATTAGTTTTTATATTTCTAAACCTGTCCAAAGGCGTAAGCTTACTACTACAGGTTTGTGTCTGGGAGCTTTGTGTTCTATTTTGGGATAGTGGTCATTTTATTTCCTTATTTTCTTCATATACTTTGTTAATAACCGCACAGGTGATTTATTATGAAATAGTGGTTTGAGAATCTGCAGTCCTATTGATGGCCACAAGGGGGAACTATAGTGCACAATAAAAACAAGTTAATTTTGTATATCATGGTATGTATGTGTTTAATATGTATACTAACATAATGACATCATTGTTTTGTTTTTCTTTCTTTGACTGAATCAGGGTTTTAATATACTGTATATAGTGATAAGAGCCAAATGCAATTTTAATAAGTATGATGTATTTATTTTATTGATACAGATTATATGTGATTTATAAACGGGTTTGAATTAAAACTAGCTGTGATTGTCTCTTATTGAATGCTTTCCTCCTTTCTAAAAGCCCAGAAGTTCAGCATACAGCATAACTGAACTGTTGAACTGTATTAAGCTCAGAAGCTTGCAGTATTTGCACAGGTTCTGAGTTTGCTTTTCAGTGTACAAGGAAGAATACATGTTAAAGCCTGCAGTACCTGAAACGTGACCAGAGTTCTGGAGAATTCAGCAACTCTCCCCTCCTGGCTTCAGCTTACAATCAACAGCATGGCACTGAAGAGCCCAGTTTTATTTTGCAGCAAAGCAATGTGTAATAGAGCCTAAATAATTTTATTAGTATGACTTTAACTGAGGCCCGTGCCTCATCGCTGGCCATGACCTTGAAAACATTTAGTGATTTCTGGGATTATATTGTGATCTTGATTATGTATAACTAGCTAAGAAACCCATTTCTGACCCCGAGCTACTGCATCTGCTGTCAGTGGCTGTAGCCTCTACCCAGCCACTCTGTGTGCCATACCTTGATATTTTCACTGATACAAAGAACACATTGTTAAACTCATGTTTTTAATCCACACACATACTTCAGCCCTGGTGAGTGTTGTATAGTTATGGATGTTAGTTCTACTGTTGTAATTATAGCCGTGATGGGAAATAATGGCTGGCCATCTAGCATATCACAGTACTAATGCATTAGAGGAGAGCAAGTTAGAGACCGATATGGTGGACAAGTGATACAACATCAATTATTTCAGATTTTATAAATAAGGCATAAGGAAAAGTTCCCCTCCCACTCCTGTTTTCTACTAAATAAACAACCTTTACAACAGGGTTTGTTTTAAAGTTCATGTTATTTTTATATATATTTTATTCCATACACAAATACACTTACTGAGTAGCAACAAAAAAAGAGAAATATGTGGTTATTTTGTATTAATAAATACAGCTTGTGAGAAGACTACAGACACATTATCTTTGGTACCTTAACCAGGCTCTTCTTGTTCTGCCTGTAAATAGTCTAACAAAGCTGAAAATGCCTCAAATCAAACTCTGACATGGTGGCAGCGGCAGCTTTAAAAGATACCTGGAACAAAAAGGCTATTCTTTTTTGTTGTTGTTGGAAACCCACAATCAAACTTTCGTACACAAAGCAATTACACATGCTTTGTGTACGAAGCATGAAATCAATGTCTTGAAGAGCTCTGCCTTTATTATCAGGAAAACAAAGACACGTCATCTCAACATGGCAGCCAGACATCTGAAAATATGAAGCTGTTATAAAAGTAGCAGCAGAAGCTTTACAGATTCATATAGGCTTGGCTCTCAGGGAAGCTCTTCGTTTATTTGTGTATTAAAAATGTTGATGGACAAGAGAACAACAATTACAAAGATTCAGGTGTTAGAATTAATAACTAATACTGAGAAATTAAAACACTTTTTAATTGTGTTGCATCTAAACTGCATACAATTTTACTTCTCAAACTGGATAGATGTTTTTTTAGTATTGATGGGTTTGATTTAACCAATTTGTGGGTAAAAATAAGGTCCTAATTTCTATGCTGCACATAGGAAATGATGTGGGCCAGATGAGGAAAGTTCAATCGAACGAGGATAAATGAGCTTCAACAAGAAAGGTCTGGAAAACAAGAGCAAAACAGCAAAGGCCATGAAAGCATGTTGTTGCAATGAAAGGCAAGAATGTCTTTGAAAGCCTTGGTCATCACCCCTTTAAGGTGTTCTATTAGATTGTTATTTTGCATAGTGCCATTGTCTGCATAGTGTTTTTAAAAATAATTCAAACTTCTTAATAAAAACTAAAAGTGAAGCATCTGAACAACAATATCTAGCATCAACACGGCCCCTCCTGGTTCACATTTTTGAATAGTTTGAATACTGTTGTCTGAAATGCTGCATTAATTAAACATCTGTGATTGTGTGATGTTTTAGAGGTTTATTTTACTTAATATTTTTAGGGTTCACTATTACTATAATTCCATATCATATGGAAGTAATGAAATATGTGATTAAGATTAAACCCTCTAGTTGCATTAATAAAATACCAACTATGGTCCTCAGTATGATCTCATCTGCAGGCAAGGCATATGAGAAAGGCCCCTAATGCCAAAGCACTACGAAACAGCAATTACAGAAAACTGAACTAAATCAAGGGGATGTGGAGGACAGATGGCTTTTCTACCCAGTACTGAAGTCTTCTCTTGTGAGAACAGGCCTGGTTGTGACGATGAAGTACACTGGATGAAATCCATTAGGACACTGCTTCTGTGGTGAAGCTTCTCCACCATTCTGCAATGCAAGTCTTCAGTTCCTCTCCTCCAGGTCCCCCCCCCCCCAAGGCACAGTCCCCTAATCGTGTGCACGCTACATTATGAAGTAATGGAAGGTTTTTTGCAGGGCTAGTAGAAATCCAGTAGAAAAAAGTTTTACTCGGAAGGCATGACGTTACTGTATACGGGAGTATGTTTTATTTACAAATCAAATGATCCAGAGTACGTGGGGTGGGTGGAGCACAGCCCAGGTGCTCCCAGTGGGTTCTTTTGGCCCTGTTAGTTGCACAGAGCAGGAGGGCTGCAGGCAGTCTGACCTAGCCGACAGTCTGAGAGCGCAGCCGCACGTGATCAGGAGGGGGCTGGTTGACTGAAGACTGCAGACTCTCCAACTGTCTCTCCAGCCGAGGGCAGCCACTGTCCTGCGAATACTCTGTATACCACTCCTGAAACACAGAGACAGACGCACAGCTTCACAGGCACATTCACAGAGACTACTTCATCACACCTAGGTTCAAATGGGCTTTGAACAGCACAATTACATTTGTACAGACTTTTATGCTGTAGGGTAACTGCATTTAGACAAAAGTGTGCAGAACTGACAACTTGAGAACACAACAGATTTTATAATACAAGATAATGCTGAACAGAAATGTTAACAAATAGTGTCACTAAAACAATGTCCCATTAAAAAAAAAAAGCATTATGCTTAACCCTTTTTTATCCCATTACAGCTTGCTTTGTAGCAAACATGATTGGATTCTCCCTTGGCAATTATTATTATATGAGTCATTTAGCAGACACCTTTATCCAAAGCGACTTACAGAGACAAGGGGGTGAACTTGCATAGGACCTCAGTCTTACGTCTCACAAGGAGGTTCACTGATTTGCTCCGAGTCACACACAGGGAGTCAGTGGCTTGAACTGCTTTCTTTAACCACTTGACCACCAAACCTCCTGGCTTTTAAAACTGCACCATGACAGTAGTGACAGGTCATATTGCCTTATTTTAACAATACATACAGATAGGTAATCCAAGTAATTACTTTAAAACTACAACTTCAGAGACATTCCAACTGGACTTCTGACAAAAGGTTCCTTAAAGGGAATATTTACAGGTCTGATAGTTTAACAAAAAACTTTTTTCCTGCGCCAGGAAATTACGTCGGAGGAAAAAAAAATGCAGTTTACTGCATTTACTGCTAAGTTAACCTGCATTTACTGCTAAGTTAACCTTTGTATATGTATGAGTGAAAGGTACATGCAACTTTTGCGAGAATCGCTTAATTTAATACTGTAGAAGTTGTTTTTGACTAATTACCCGAATTGTTGTTTAACAAACTGCATAGTCTCCATTGCATGGTTGCTTATATATCAACCTCAGGATGGAACTTTAATCAAAAGGAATCAATAGCCTACTATTTGTTATAGCATTGTAAATTTGTTATAAACACATAACAAAGAAGCACTGTATTTGTTATAGTATATAAATATGTTATAATCACATTATAACAGGTAGCACTGTATTTGTTATAGCATGTGAATCTGTTATAACCACATAACATGTTGTACTGTATTTTATAGCATATAAATCTGTTATTTTCAGAGGATGACATCATGAAGGATGTGTATACTGTAATGAATACCAATTGTTAAATGCCTTAATTAGAATATACTTCTAGTTATACATATCCTCTTTACAGAAGACATGACTTTACACTTTTCTCCTCACCTGTATCTCCTCCTCATACATTCTCATACTTAAATCACTCTTCGTCCTGGATCTTCGACCAAGGAACACCAACGAGGTGTGCTGAAGGACAAAACAGGTTTAGAGTTAGTGAGACTGGACAGGACAGGACAGTGCCCTGCAGTAGATTTTTGATTCTCCTTGCAGAATTTTGCTGTTTGTTGAGGTTTGGAGCTTACCCCATTCCTGTCCATGGCGGAGAGCACCCCCTGCAGAGAGGAGATGCTGGAGGCTGGAACGCAGGTCTGCTTGTAGAGCTCCAGCACAGTGTCTACCTCCTCCTTCGACACCTCCGTCTCAAACACAATGCCGTTCTCCTCTTCTGCAGAGTGAACAAGAAACAAAACTTAACACCTGCTAGGCTGCGTGGGATATGCATTAACCTGTTCGAAGCATGCAGCACCTCCAAAAATGTTACATTTTCACCCAGGACTGTGAGACAAGCTAAGCCAAGACCATTCCTCTATGTAGAGATACACTATTAAAACAAAATCAAGTAAACGTTGCTTGGGACTTGTAGTGTGTGGTGGGACACACTCAATTTAGATCACACCATTTGTTACAATTTCAATCAACCTTACCACAAATGCTAGCTTAATATAAACAACCCCAAAACTGGCAGGACATTTCACATTAATTTTTTCATGACTTTGTGTTTGAGATGTAAGGGGGGGGGGGGGGGTTAACATTGTCTCAAACAATTTTGAAGAAGCAACACAATGTTATTAATACATTTTAAAGTACATTTCTGTTTTCTATATGCTTAAGAGTGCATTACATTACAACATACATAAATAAATAAATAAATATATACAGTACTGTGTAAAGTTTTAGGCAGGTGTGAAAAAATGCTGTAAAATAAGAATGCTTTCAAAAATAGACATGTTAATAGATTATATTTATCAATTAACTAAAAGCAAAGTGAGTGAACAGAAGAAAAATCTAAGTCAAATCCATATTTGGTGTGACCACCTTTTGCCTTCAAAACAGCATCAATTCTTCTAGGTACACTTGCACAAAGTCAAGGATTTTGTAGGCATATAGTCAGGTGTATGATTAAACAATTATACCAAACAGGTGCTAATGATCATCAATTCAATATGTAGGTTGAAACACAATCATTAACTGAAACAGAAACAGCTGTGTAGGAGGAATAAAACTGGGTGAGGAACAGCCAAACTCAGCTAACAAGGTGAGGTTGCTGAAGACAGTTTACTGTCAAAAGTCATACACCATGGCAAGACTGAGCACAGCAACAAGACACAAGGTAGTTATACTGCATCAGCAAGGTCTCTCCCAGGCAGAAATTTCATGGCAGACAGGGGTTTCCAGATGTGCTGCCCAAGCTCTTTTGAAGAAGCACACAGAAACGGGCAACGTTGAGGACTGTAGACGCAGTGGTCGGCCAAGGAAACTTACTGCAGTAGATGAGAGACACATCATGCTTAGATCCCTTCGCAATCGGAAGATGTCCAGCAGTGCCATCAGCTCAGAACTGGCAGAAAACAGTGGGACCCTGGTACACCCATCTACTGTCCGGAGGAGTCTGGTCAGAAGTGGCCTTCATGGAAGACTCGCGGCCAAAAAGCCATACCTCCGGCGTGGAAACAAGGCCAAGTGACTCAACTACGCATGAAAACACAGGAACTGGGGTGCAGGAAAAATGGCAGCAGGTGCTCTGGACTGATGAGTCAAAATCTGAAACATTGGGCTGTAGCAGAAGGCAGTTTGTTCGCCGAAGGGCTGGAGAGCGGTACACGACTGAGTGTCTGCAGGCAACAGTGAAGCATGGTGGAGGTTCCTTGCAAGTTTGGGGCTGCATTTCTGCAAATGGAGTTGGGGATTTGGTCAGAATTAATGGTCTCCTCAATGCTGAGAAGTACAGGCAGATACTTATCCATCATGCAATACCATCAGGGAGGCATCTGATTGGCCCCAAATTTATTCTGCAGTATGACAACGACCCCAAATATACAGCGAAAGTCATTAAGAACTATCTTCAGCGTAAAGAAGAACAAGGAGTCCTGGAAGTGATGGAATGGCCCCCACAGAGCCCTGATCTCAACATCATCGAGTCTGTCTGGGACTACATGAAGAGAGAGAAGCAACTGAGGCTGCCTAAATCCACAGAAGAACTGTGGTTAGTTCTCCAAGATGTTTGGGCCAACCTACCTGCCGAGTTCCTTCAAAAACTGTGTGCAAGTGTACCTAGAAGAATTGATGCTATTTTGAAGGCAAAGGGTGGTCACACCAAATATTGATTTGATGTAGATTTTTCTTCTGTTCACTCACTGCATTGTGTTAATTGATAAATATAAACTATTAACATGTCTATTTTTGAAAGCATTCTTACTTTACAGCATTTTTTCACACCTGCCTAAAACTTTTGCACAGTACTGTATATAAATAAATAAACTTTTTAAGATCTCACCTTCAGTGTCCCTGTTCTTTCTGCTGTAGTTCATCCTGAACACGAAGGCGTCGAGAATGAAGGCCACGATTATGGTCATCACCACCTGAAACAGGAGGCTCAGGGTCAAACAGCACTGGGGCAGGGGCAGGGGTAGGCAGTCGGCATACCAGCAGAGTCAGACACCAATGGGGAGGAGTGGGCAGCACGCCAGCAGGGTCAGACACTAATGTAGCAGGGTGGGCAGCCGTCACGCCAGCAGGGTCAGATAGCAATGGGGCAGAGTGGGCTGCCGGCATGCCAGCAGGGTCAGATAGCAATGGGGCAGAGTGGGCAGCTGGCACACCAGCAGGGCCAGACAGCAATGGGGCAGAGTGGGCAGCCGGCACGCAGGCAGGGCCAGACAGCAATGGGGCAGAGTGGGCAGCTGGCACGCAGGCAGGGCCAGACAGCAATGGGGCAGAGTGGGCAGCTGGCACACCAGCAGGGCCAGACAGCAATGGGGCAGAGTGGGCAGCCGGCATGCAGGCAGGGCCAGACAGCAGTGGGGAAGGGGAGGCAGCCTACACGCCAGCAGCCCAGGTCCTTCTAACCATTTCCTTAACTTTTACAGTGAAAGATGAATTAATTCTACCAATTAAACCTGGAAAGGAATGACCCTCCAGGACCGGAGTTGACCCACATCAGGTGTAATTATAAAAAAAGACACTAAGAATTTTTAGATTTTGTTAATAGTTATATGGTAACACAAATACAGCTGGGAGTATCCAGCATTATTCAAGCAGTTTAAAAAAAAAAAGTGGATTCTATAGGTTTATTTGTTTTAGCATTGCCCTCTGTGAAAATCATCATGCACTGTAAAATGTCCCTGTGTAATGAAATATGACTAATCTTCATTAAACCTGGAAAGGAATGACCCTCCAGGACCGGAGTTGACCCAAATCAGGTGTAATTATAAAAAAAGACACTGAGAATTTGGGTGACCACACGAGGCAGAATACAGCTGACAGGACGATGTCTGTGCAGTAATGAGTGACATTAGGACGGGACTCCCGCGGGATTCCCACTTTATGGGAATACATTTCTCTTTATGTTTGCGGGAATGGATGGAAACGGAAATGAAACTGGCAGAAACGGGTGGGACCGGGAACAAAGTGTTTTAAATCTCACAGGAACGGATGGGAATGGAACTGAAGGCTGCAGGAATGGGTGGGAGCAAGACTGACGGCTGTGGGAAGAGCACTACCAAACTCTTTTCTTTTTATTAAATATCACAGGATGGGACAGGACGGGATGGGACAGGTCATTTTTTGAAAAAAAAATTATATGTATGGAACAGTACGGGGTGCGAAAAATTCTGGTGGGACAGGATGGGAACCAAAATTAAATTGAACATTTTTTCATGGGATGGGACAGGATGGGATGGAACTCAAGTTTCATTCCTGTGTCACTATACTGTGCAGCCACTATGAGAGAGAAATAAAAAATACATCCTAAAGCTTGAACCAATTCAAGCAATGTGAAACAAACATTCAGGAATTGGGTGATTGTGTGTGTAGATGCTCACATGGGGCTCCCTGCTCACACATTCAGGAATTGGGTGATTGTGTGCGTAGATGCTCACATGGGGCTCCCTGCTCACACATTCAGGAATTGGGTGATTGTGTGCGTAGATGCTCACATGGGGCTCCCTGCTCACACATTCAGGAATTGGGTGACTGTGGTCTAGCTGTTCACATGGGGCTCCCTGCTTACCATGGTGACGATGTAGAAGGTCATGAAGTACATGCGGCTCCAGTGAGAGGTCTGTGACGTCACTCCTTCCTGCAGTGACAGAGTCAATGGATTAAACTGCTGTGTTTACAATGTTATTCTGTCATGGTGTTATTTTGCCATGTAGAACACAGATTCCTAAGATTACTGTATGCCCAACAACCTAGACCATTACAGATTATTTTTTCTTTGTAAAAGTACTGCATTTCAAAAAAATACCACTAAACCACCCTACTCAAATGACTGCTTATAATCAAACAACAACATCCATGTTCTCCGAGTAACAATAAAGAAATAACAGCGCTAGTGTTTTCTTACCAAACAATACATCGTGTACAGGTGATGACCACTCTGTGAATTAAATATGAAGCTCAAAATCCTTAAACTCACCATAGTGATATACCAATTGTTTACCACAGTAAGCTCAAACAATGTTACTGAAAAAAAAGGAGAAAAAAATATGTTAAAACTTGTATTATCGACATACATAGGGTCCTAGAGAGTGGCTTTTTATAATGTACAGTATGCTGGGGGGGGGGGGGGGGGGTTCAGAAGTGCATGTAGTAGTGTCACCATGACCTACACCATCCAATGTGACATGCAAACATACAAGTTCCTCCATATGTCCCCAGATTCTGACACTCTTAATAAAATACATAACATATGATAGATGGGGTGCAGCAGCCTTACAATCTTAAACAAACATTTTGGGTATAACATTCGTCAATTTTATTAGCACACTGATTAAGGAAATGGCTATATAGCATTCCTTGTAGGATTACTGCTAAGTTTGTATTTGAAGTCATGGATGAAGTCTTGCATCATTCAAAACGATAAAACTGGACGTCGGATTCAAGTGGATTCAAATTATTGGAAAACCCATTTTCATGGCCAAATCAATTGAATCAAAGTTGAATTCAGTTTATTTGATAAGCAGTGCATTTTCTATATTAAAATGGCACAGGCTATGTCAAGAACAAGCTGAACGTGTCACTGCAAGCTATTCAACCAATCAGAGCCAACTTGGATGTGACATTTCAGTGATGTTTCTTCAATACAATTGGATCGATGTGGAAGGTCTGTTGTCAAAATTGCTTCAAAGACACCTTTAGTGAGAATGGGCTTGTTGGATATAGCAGGCTCCTTTAGTGAGAATGGGCTTGTTGGATATAGCAGGCTCCTTTAGTGAGAATGGGCTTGTTGGATATAGCAGGCTCCTTTAGTGAGAATGGGTTTGTTAGATACAGCAGCTCCTTCAGTGAGAATAGGTTTGTTGGATATAGCAGGCTCCTTTAGTGAGAATGGGCTTGTTGGATATAGCAGGCTCCTTACCGAAGCTGTTGACAATGTTGTTGAAGTTGTTAAGATAGTAGTAGCCCTCCTCCACCACAGTGCGGTTCCCCACAGTGTAGTTGAGCAGGCGGTACGAGTCTGCCACTGTGCTAGTGCTGGAACACAAGACAGCGCATTCATTATTAGATGACCAGACCCATACTTTCAAATCCCCCGACTCTAACGCTAACAGCTTCAGACGCTTTAGATTCAGCCTTTTTATAATCCCTCCCCAATTCAGACCAACCTTTTTCAAGCATGGATACAGCAATGCTATTCTCATAGGGCAAAATCTACTACAGTGGATGCAAGTCCTTTCTGTGTATTTAAAAAATTAAAACAGCAGCAATACTGAGATGTGACACCAGTTTAAATTAATTAAATGCCTTTCAACTGTAACCCTCGCTTTTACAAGAGACTATGACTGGTCCACTCCAGTAAAGGATGCAAATTTAAATGTGTTGTTTATGGTTGATAGATTTCTCCCTTCTATTTTTAGTCTTTATGAAGCACCAGCTTACTTGCAGCAGTTTGGATAGACGACACCAACAAAGAACTCCATCCCCACAATGGCAAAGGAGTAATAGAAGATAAGAAGGGTCAGCCCCAAACTGGAAAAGAATGAAACCGGGTAAGGAGGACTCATTGTCTATCTGGTAGACATCATCTTTATGACTTGATAAGAAAAACAAACAGTACCTGGCCATTCTAGGAAGCAGTTCGAACATGGTATCGAGAACATTGCGATACCTCAGCTTGATTTTAAACAGCCTAAAACAGAAGGGAACAACACAGCAATCATCATCATGTACCACTCTGTTTGCAACCACCTGGAGCTCCATTCTCAAACTATTCCTAATGAACTGCATTCATATATTTTAGGTTTTCACAAACCTTAGGAACATTAACTAGTAAGACTAATATTCACACTACAAACAGACACTAAACTTGAAATATTACAAACGTTATTCAATCTGAAGTACAATAAGGTTTAATACCTTAATTTAAACATAATTGCTTTGATCCGATTATGAACTGGAGACAATATTCTTGAGAATTCCTTGTAAATTAAATCTTGTTTGCCTCATATTTCAGTTAGCAATGTAACTTCCGAGGAATAAAGTCCTATATTTTAATAGTTATGGATTGATTAGGCCACAAAAACAAAAAAAACACTTGTGGTTCTGGTAGCCAATCATAAGGGAAATGTCAATACTGAGACACCATGTGGTACCCACAGGATAGCGCTGTACCCAGTTAATCTCGTTCATTCTCCTCATGTTTCCCTCATAACCGGGAAAAAAAAGCTAAAACATAAAAGTACTACAAATCGCCAGATATGTATGTATGTATGTATGTATGTATGTATGTATGTATGTATGTATGTATGTATGTATGTATGTATGTATATATATAAAAAAAATAATTAACAATACTTACCTAGCCTAGTTTTTGTATTCTATACTCAGAAAATGCTTTGTCTCTACCTTCCCTATATTTTCCACACTGTTCCCAGAACCACATCATACATTTTGCTTGACCTTACAGAAATGAGGAAAGAGTACCGCAAGAGCTGAAGAGGCCTGAGCACCACGATGAAGTAGAAAGGCTCCATATCAAACGCCAGGACGATGAGGCCAAGAAAGGCGAAGAGTGTCACTGAAAAATCAAACCTGCAGCAGGGCAGAGCAGAGCAGGCTCGTTACCACAATTCTACAGCTGCTCCTCAACAGCTAATATTAACATCACAAACAAAAACACACAATAATAATAATAATAATAATAATAATAATAATAATAATAATAATAATAATAATAATAATAATACAGTGCACTCTGTTTATAAGAATCACACGGCGCGGTGAGGAGGAGGAGGGGGCGGGGGGATTGCAGAGCTTTGCATCTCCGCTTAATGAAAAACTGTGAGATTTGCATCGCAACAGAAAATAAGTAAGCCTCAGATGCTTAAATGCAGTGTTAGTCCTGACAGTAAAATTCTGTACTGTGAAGTCATTTTTCATTCAAAGGCCATTACACATAACGCCACACTGCAGTCAAACTAGGCACCCTCACGAGACGATTGCTTCTCAAGTACACTGTAGTAAAATAGGGTTCTGAAGCCTTGAGTAAACATAATCGTGATCATGTAACAAGTTGCTTACCCACGAGGACTTGTTTTAATGTATTGTCCTCAGTGATTGAGCACCATAGA
Source organism: Acipenser ruthenus (assembly GCF_902713425.1). NCBI lineage: Eukaryota > Metazoa > Chordata > Actinopteri > Acipenseriformes > Acipenseridae > Acipenser > Acipenser ruthenus. The sequence goes on from NC_081199.1 coordinate 12,256,231, forward strand.
TATTTGTACACTGTATTTAAACTGCTGGCGCGCCGAGTAGCTTTTGCCAATTGTAATGTGACGTAGCCGAGGGCAGCATAAATGATCAGGCTGCAGTCTTGATTTATAGTTTAAAACCGGTGTTGGTTTTATTTTTCTTACAGTGGGGGAAAAAAAAAAACGCTAATAAAACAAACAAACAAAATAAACCTAGCTTTCAGTTGGAGAGCTAACTAAATAATACTTTGTGTTGTCCCTGTGCATACATGCGGGAACTCATGACATCTACTGGTCAACCCACTACACTGCAGGGAACAAAGCTTTAATTCTCAACCACAGTAATCACATCACTCCGCTTTTAAGAATCAACCGCTTATAAGAATCAAGTTATCCGGGACGGGTGTGATTCTTATAAACGGAGTGCACTGTAACAATAAACTATTACAAATATTCAAAGTTAACAAGCTATATAAATGGCATTTTAAATGTCCAATCAAATTTGTATTATACATTCTTAGGAAACAATAGAATTTGCCATATTTAAAAATCTTGCTAAATGTGATTTATCACAATACTTACAGGTTCCACCCAGAGCTGAAATATTCAAGGGGCCCCAGTCCTGTGATTTTTAACAACATCTCCACTCCATAAACTGAAAGACAGAGAGAGTAGGAATCAGCAAATACTGTTGTGCAGTTCAGACAGTCTGCACTGTGCTACACCTACACAGGTTTAGTGGCTTGGAGAGGAAAGTGGACAGCGCTCCTGGGAGTGCACTAAAATAGCACTTACATGCACTACATGAATCTCATCCTTAAGTACTTCCACCCATTATGCACCTCTACCCTTGCAAGTGCCAATGATCCCACTCATTTTTTTAGATTTTTAAATGTAGTCCATTTATGCCTTTGTAAACCTGGTCAACCTTAATTTGGATGGAGGCAGGCTTTCCCATCCATGTATGCACTGCCTTAAGCTGAAAAAGAGGAAGCTGGAAGCCTAGGCTCATGTCTGTCTGCAGGGGGGCCAGGCAGTTCAGCATTACTGAGCTGTGATACAAGGTCTTTGCAGGGCAGCTCAGATAGCACCTGATTCATTTGAAAACTTACTTGTGAGGAACAAAATGTAACTCCAGGGAACGGTTCCTGGCGAGAAGCTTCCATCTGCACAAGGAAGAATTTTAAAGGGCGATGATCAACAATTGTTTATTGAATGTCACACCCGTCTTTGCACTTACCATTGCAGTAACCTTTTAAAAACAGCAATAGCATATTTGTGGAACCACCTGCTTAAAATCTTAACATATCCTTTTCTTCATTTCGTTTTACAGCATATTTAGTAAACTAGGAGTCTGAGATCATGAGGTTTATTGCTTTGTTCAACATCCAAAATGCCAGTAGGTTAAAGTCGTAAAGCAAGCTGTGATGAACAAACAAAGTAAAAATAACTGCAAACTGTACCACAGCAGAAGCACACAAAGAGACAGTGTTTTTGAACTCCTTTTTTTCTACTTTTATAGTCAGACTAATATTATTTGTTTATGTAGGTATATTGTATTTAAAAAAAAAAACATGGTTGAATTTTCATCCTGTGGCTTCACATATCATTACCCACTTCCTCCATGATTTTGAACAAATTTACCCTGACTGCTCTGTGACTTTTTGGTACAAATTTCTGTGACAAAAGCATTACTTATATTCCATATAGAAATGCATTCCTGTCATTTCAAGTCAGCCAGAGTTTTTCACAGAGTAATAAAACTGGCAGGAAGGAAAACGGCAAGGGCGGTATTTCATACAAGCCATCCTGCTTCAGACAGGAAATGAAGGAAAGGATTGTAAAAGCAAACCAAATACTCAAAGCCAAATTTATAAGACAGGTACATTTAGAGAAACTCCTAATAATTTAAAACAACTTGCTATTCTTAGGATAAATGAGTCAAAGTGAAAACAAAAGTGTAGGAAAAAAAGAAAATCTCCAGTAAAATCATTTGTGAATGTTGTGATGCTGTTAAGAGGAAATATTTTAAAAGTCCATAGCGAAGGTGGATATTTATTTCAAAGTAAAAATGATTACCGTGCATCATGAATGTTTGCACCAGGATCCACATTCCATTTACTGCAACTACGACATCTGCCAAGAAAAACAGTAAAAACAGCAGCGTTATAAACTCCAAAAGAGCTCCTCTGATGACCATGCGGTGGGATTGCAGCTCCTCCCTAATTCAGTACGGGAACAGCTGCTCTTCATGGCTCTTAATGAATGATGGTTGTTTGCTAGCATTGTTTTATTGATGGGCTTATGAAACAGTAAATTATCTGCAGGTCTGTACAATGACTGCTGTCTCTCATGTCAGGAGGCTCTTTACAATGGGAAATCACATTCCCTGCAGTAAATTAGTGAGGTGTACACCCACCTTTCACTCAGAGATGGGGAAGCCTGGCTATGACAGTGCAATATGTATACGGGTTCCTCTTTTCATCTCTGTAGCACATAAACAAACCTGTTATGGATACTGGCCTGTGTTTCTGGCATACATCAGTAACCCTACAGTTCAAACAAAAAGAGCACTTACACATTGCATATTGGAAGGCTTTGGATTTCACAAGAATATTAATGCCTAGAAAATGAGAGAATCAAAAAGTGAGTAAAACAATGACAGACATCTTTTGTGATTGATCAAAGAAACAAAACATATCCCCCCCAATCTCTGCAAATCACACCAGTGTGAGCTGCAGATGATTATGCGCATAGCTCTATTATTAGTCAGTTGTTGGTTATATGGAATCATTTGTATACAAATCTAACTGCTCGTTTTCATGAGTCTCATTCCCCTAGCATCATGAAGCCAGATGAAATATTTTTTGATCAATCCAACATGGCGTTCTGAAGTCATAAGCCTCACCAGCTTTCACAGAAACTAACATCCAAACCTGAAAACCTATAAAGACTGTAAGGTGTGCAGCGTTTGTAGCTTGCGCACATCACACATCACAAGTGTCTATAACATGAAAAAATGCCAACTGGATTTGACCCGTGCCCTGAACTGTAATACTGTCTTTTTTATTTATGTTCGTTTCATCTGTGGAATGGCTTGGTGTGGACAGGCGTCATCATAGCTTGGCCTCATGGTTCTGCAGGCGAGCGAGCGCACCACAGTCCTATAAACAGCCCCTGCCATTCAGGTATAGGGAATGAGTGAACTAGCCCACTGCTCCACCTAGCCTCCGATCTGTAGGAATCTCAGTATTAAACAAACCCAGCTGGACTCAGGACTGACTTTTCAGTAGAAAACAATAGGTCTGTTGAAACTCTTTTTCCCTTCAATACAACTGCAGATGTGATGGCTGACTTCGTAGGTCTTGCTGCTTTTATTGAAGTGCAACAACTAAAGATGAATCAATTATACAAACTAAAAGAGAAGTTAGAACTAAATAAAAAAAAAAAAGTGGTTTATCAAAAGTAGGTTACATTTAAAAAAAACCCCAGAGGAACAGGGTTTTGGGTGCTCAGGACAGGCAACGTACAGATTATAGGAGGGGACAAAGGGACGGTTCAAGCTAGCTGTCTGTGCTGTCTCCATTATTGTAAAATGTTACCTTTGAAAATGAGGAAAGTGGTGTGTGGGAAGTCATCAAACCAGTGCTCTCCACTTCTTCTGGCCTGGATTAGTGCACAATAATCACACGGTTAAGGAATTTAATGGAAATCAAACCCATGTACTATACCAAAAGCAAGCGGAGGGGGAAAAAGTACATACCTTCCATTTCAAGCCTGTAACTGCATAGAAGCTGTAGAAATCCTGCAAGCTGAAAAGAGGATTACAAATATACAGTTAAAGGATATACTTGCAGCTGTATGTATGCAAAATCATAAATCTATAATTCAATAATTACATTCAATTTGAGTTGATAGACACGTTTTTCATCCCACTCGTTAACTTCAATTGTTTACCTGGATGTATATCGGCCCGTTATCGCATTACGTGGGGAAACCCGACAATTAACCTGGCGGGTTACTCCAAAGGGTGGGAGTATGTTATACAGTCCTCAAAAATAAACAAAGAAAACAAATAACCCTATTCATGTTTTATCAGTTAAAGATATTAAGCAGAGAACCGTTATCAACCTATTGAATATGATTGTTAAAAAAGCATGACATTTCCATGACATGAAGAATTCAAACTACAGCTTTTTATTATATTGTTATATTGCATTTGGAATATGCAGTTCGTGCCGTGTGTGGGGTTACCTGAGTATTGGAGTGCTGGAGTGGTTGAGTGCCTTGAAGGTCAGGTAGCGGTCTCTAGCACTCATCCGGGGCCGGTAAAACCTCATCAGCCCGTCAAACTGCTTGAAGGAAACCCCAGTGGGCCTCTGAAAGAAGATGTGCAGGGTACAGTACTCCGTTCTAATTGTAGTATTGCACTTTATTGTTTTATTTAGGGACGCTGCTATGGTTATTTCATTTTGGGCTTTTTGCTTTTCTATTTAATAAAAAGCTTGTGAAGCATAAAAACATAGTTATGTTTTTACTCAACTTCCTCTAATATCCAAAGTGCAAAACAAAGCACCCCTCCCTTATACTAAGAAAAAAAGATTTGCATAATTGTACTGAGTCTTTAATGTAACTAGCACTCGGAGACTGAAATCAGTGGAGAAAAGGGTATTGCTAACCAGTAGGTCTTAACCTTTTCAGTGGCATAAAAATATTGTTTAAAATAGAGGTCTTATCAGGAATGTCCAATCAGGGTCCTGGCCATTCCACTCCAGGTTTAACAGGTAACATTATACTTCAGGGTCTGGATGGAGGTTCATTTAAACAATTTAGAACAGGGTTGGAACAAAGACCAGTAGTGGAAGGGCCAACTTTGGCTACCCCTGTCTGAACTCTTTCTGCTCTTGTTTTGATCTTGATGGGAAGTTGTAATCTCGTAAGCAGCAGTTTGAGTTAAAACAGAGGCTGGTTTAAAATATATAGGCAGAAGGATCCAGCAATTTCAGAAGACTACTTCAGAAGTATTGATGACAGCAAGTAAAAACCCTTTTTATTTAGAAATCCTAGGTCTTGGAAAAATAAAAATGGTTATTTGTAAGTCAGTTTTCTGAAGACAAAGTTACAGCACAGTCAAAAACAGGATGCTGGGTATCTCTTGGATTATATGAAGGAGAGGTAGACTTAAACTAGCAGTAATGTTCAAGGTAAAACTCAACCATTATAGCATTATACGCTTTTCAATGTGTTTTTCAGGTTTTGCCTCACCTGTTTGCTGACCAGAAGCTTGAAGGCATGATCGACTGCTGATCGCTTGTGCAGAAGTAGGGATTTAAATTTCATCTTTTCTACTCCGTTAAAGGTGTCGAATACCACAGCAAGGAGCTGGAGAATAGAGAGAGAGAGAGGCATCAAAGGATTGATCACTGAGGCTAATAGAGTCTATCAAATCAGGCAAAAAAGAAGAAACAAGGACAGTATGTCAGTGCCAGTGACACACTACAGGTGTCTGTACTAGGAACACGTGGGTAACTAAGAACACATGTAACATCATTAGACTGTTTCAAGTTGCTTTTAATTTTTAAAAGATAAATATTTGTGTTTCATATCTCATCCAGCAAAAACAATGAAAAGGACACACATTATACTACAGACACTTTCAGAAGAAAAGTCTCACACAAACCCCAATTCTGGTACTTGCAACAGTACTTTGGATTGGTGACACCTCCTATATATTATAGTACTGTACAAACTAATATACTGTACTGTAGCAGGGCTGAAGCCCTGCACTTGTAAATATTGGGTGTGTTTTTTTGTTAATTTATTTTGAATTTAACCCTTTGCAGTCCATTTATTAAGTGCGCGTCAGGTCCAATTTATTTTCACACGCGCAGTTAATTTTAGACACACTGTTTAAAAGTATTTTTTTCCACAGTCAAACGGGTTTAAAAGGCCCTGTATATCAACAAAGCACTCACTAGGCATCTCCAGCCCCCCCCCCCCCCCCCCACCCTTTCGTTCGCTATCGCTTTCACATATGCTAAGAAATAAATAATAATAATAATAAATAATAATAATAATAATAATAATAATAATAATAGTCGTACATACCGATCAATCATCTCCTGATCACTCGTTTTATCACCAAACTCCTCAATAATGCAATCCAAGTCATTATTTTATTACTATAACATCTCAAAAAAGCTCTGCAAATGTCCGTGATAGTCTCTGTGCGCTGATTCAGTAACAGCCAGCTTGTTTCCTTATGACCGCCCCTATGTAATGCCAGGGGCATGTATGACTATTCATGAGATACGCTTTTTTTTTTTTTTTTTTTTTTTAAATCGGCTTGTCTCGGCTCCTGTCGCTCCCACTCGGCCATTGAATGGTTTTCTCTGCTTTTTCCGGAGAAAAAACGACTAGAAACCAGTTTTTTGCGTTTTTTTGATGATGTCGGACAGGGTCCGACAATGGACCGTATAGGAATAATTGCGGCAGGGATGGTGTTAAAATCTCATCCCTGCCAAAAACATGTGTCGAATGTGGCCATTCCCAAATTGGTTAATTGATTGCCAATTTGGGGATGGCCAGCTGTATATAAGAGGAGTCAGTGCCTTTGTTCTGAGTCTCAGGTAGTTTAGAGAAGGGCTGAGAGCAGCAGGTTGTGCTCGCTGTCCTGCACCAAGACAGCTTTTGCTTGTGTGCTGTTTTTTGTTGTTTTTTTAACAGTTTACTTTGTTTATTTAATTGTATAATAAATGTGTGTGAGAAGCACTGAACTGCAATCTTCTGCCTCTGCTATTCCTGCCGCTAGCCAACCTTGACCATCCAGCTTCCCTATGACACGTACATATTCAGAGAGCTCAGATGCTAATTAATGCACTGCAGAAGTGTTGTGAACCTTTCACCACTGTTGCTGCTTAGTCCTCAGATGTCTTTAGAAGCACCCTGTACATTAACATCACAGCACAGTACCTATGTACAGCATAGCATTTACATTGAGTATAAAATTGCGGTACTTAACCCTTTGCGGTCCTATGTCGGATCTGGTCCAACATCGCAATTTTCCCTTTCCAGTCCAATGTCGGACCCTGTCCGACACCATCAAAAAGACGCAAAAAACAGGTCTCTAGTCGTTTTTTCTTCGGAAAAAGCCGAGAGAACCATTCAATGGCCGAGTGAAACCGATAGGAGCCAAAAAAAAAAGGGCGTATCTCATGAATACCGATAGCCCCGACACCACATAGATAACACGGACATAAACAAACAAGATAGCTGCTTCTGCATCCAGCTCTCAAAGAACATCACAGACATTTGCAGAGCGTTTTTTTTAGATGTTATAGTAATAAAATAATTACTTGGATTGCATTATTGAGGAGTTTGGTGATAAAACGAGTGATCAAGAGATGATTTATCGGTATGTACTATTATTAAGAGGTATTTGAAAAATATAGTGAACAAGGGGTGGGGCGGGGCTGAAGATGCAGTACTGAGTGTCCTGTTGATATGCACTGCCTTTTAAACAGCGCGTTTAAAATAAACTGCGCATGTGAAAATAAATTGGACCTGATGCGCCCGAGACGCGCTGAATAAATGGACCTCCAAGGGTTAAGTTGTGAAAATCTGCAGGGTTACAATGAAGACTGCACTGACCGGTGGATATATTTACTTACTAGGTTCATGATGAAGTAGAGTTCTATAGACAGATACACAATGAAGAACACACAGGACCAGGTATTCCTGGAGTAGGCTGGCATCATCACATCTGGAAAACTGCAGAACAAGAGAGGTGTTTTATTCACTACACAATACCAGTGAAGAGTACTCCTGTTACAAATTAAACTCCAAAGAGAAGCCATTCAAAAGGGCCCTCAGACATGAGATGTCAGTGTAGCAGTAGGGATGTAACACTATTCTAAAGTCACAATATGATGCAGGTCACTATGCAATAATTATCACACCTCTGTCATGATCCTGGTGTCTAATACTATACAACTCACAGGTATTGTAGACGTGATACTAGCTCAAGCTAGCCCTCTATTCTATATCTGGTATTTATAGTAAAGTAAGACATTGTACATTAAATATTTAAAGGTACAATGGATGTTTATTGATTAGGAATGACAGAATAATGATTTTACAGCGGTAATAGACTCACATCCCCTGGTGCCTAGTCTGGATAATAGTTTTAACTTCTTCCGTTTTATGGGATATAAAAACCAGTTCCCCATCTTCGATCCACATGTTTACAACCACATACTGGCCCAAAGAAGCTTCACTTCTCTTGCCCAGCACGGCGGTGGATGAAGCGAACATGCAGGATCAAAGAGCTACCATGCACACATGTCTACAGATCAGCAAACAACTGGCTGTACTCACTTGGCAGTGGTCAGGAGGACAAACAGACTGACAATGCTGTTTTCCAAAGTGTTGAAATACTAAAATTGGAACAGACAGTAATGTTTAAAATTAATATTTGGATTCAAATGGCAAGATAAAGAAAGGACTGACAGAAGTGTGTTCCTTTCCAAACAGATGGCATTATGTATGGATTATTTTACTACAAACAAAACTCACATGAGCAACAAGTATGTCAGTAGAACATATTCCTGTAGAGCTATCCAGTATCATGATCATGGCACACATCCAGTGTATGTGCACTTAATATGTAAGTGCTCTAGATATATGTAAAAATGAACATATGAAGAGACAGACAGAAGCTAAATCTCCAGATTTCAATCAACACATTTGGCAGCCAGAAGTCTATAGACAATTTGTTATAACAATTCAGAAAATGTAAAATATACTTACTGGGTCTGATGGATTTTGAGAAAACAAATAGAATCCTGCAAAGTATATGTTTTTAAAGATTACGTGGTTTCAAATGTGATTTCAATCATTGTATTATACTTCCCTTGTTTCTATAATCATCATGAGTTCTGTGCTCTAACATTGAGTTATTAACATGTCTTCTACAGCTTCCTTTAACCTGCTTGACAATGTGAACTTTAAAAACTCTGCTTGCGGCACATGTTCATGTACAGAAAGATTAGGTATGGCCAGCATAGTTGAAAGGCTATATTATTACATGATGTATATGGACTCAGTAAGTCTGTTTGGTAGTTAGGATTGTCCAGGTAAGCTCAAAGCAAGCGCAGTCATGTCAAGAATGACACAGAGAACATGAATAAGCAACACAGACCAGAACCACTGTGAATGATTACTATTAGTTACTATTACAAAAAGTGAAGAATCTTTCTTCCTGAGATCAAACTCTAGGATGGTACTCACCTAAAATGGCAAATATAACCATGAAAAACAGCAACAGTAGCAGAATATCAATGAAAGGAGGAAGAGACTGGAAAATCTGACGCAGATTCCTGTGTTAAAAACATAAAAACAGCCAATAACTTATCTGCAAAACAGAATCGTAGAACTGACACAAAACAGCATAGTGAAAGGAGAGTTGGGGATCTAAACTCAATTGAGAGAGCAATGAAAACAAGTATATCAGGGGCTTGTGTCTCTCCAACAGCAGTAAATACAGCATTCGAACCAGCAGTAACAACCTACAACAGCAGTAAATACAGCATTCGAGCCATCAGTACCATGTACAAGTAGATCCCATGCTCTGCATCCCTCGTACGCACATGACGTAAAAATATAAGTTACAGTCAGATGCCAAGACACCGCAAGATTCTGATACTTGTAACGAATATTATCATCACCTGTCATCAGTTGGATAAGTGCATGTCTAGATGTATGTCTATATCTCTTTCCCCAGCACATCAATAAACATAATTTCTACTTCATTTCTGTTTAGTGTGGTGTTTCTTCTAATAATCTGAATGAGCCATAAGCAAATATGTATGATATACAATTCTATGACTCTGGCTTTGCGAACAATCCTGTCTATTTATTATTTCATGGCTATGCTTTAGTACTACGCTGCGATGCCACATGGATCCAATTGCAATTAATTTCCAAATCATTTATTGAATACAGTTATTAAATACATTTCTGCATTTTCCTGTCGCAACTGTTATCTATGGTTCACATACTCTGGAGGAAAACAATCAGGATGTTATATTGTGCGAGGGCAAGCAGGGCTCCTGTGCTGGATTACCTCCGGACTGCGCCGCAGTATCTGCAGTCCACCAGGAAGATGGGCCTCAGGGCTCGCGTCACGCGCATGTGGGACAACTGTCTGACCAGCACCACGATCGCCTCCACAAACTGCAGCAGCAGCACACAGGTCTGCAGGAATAATATAGACAGATAGGAAAGAGAGAAAGAGGTGGTCATTATGAATAGAGGTGAAGGCAATCTGTGAAACAGAGATACAATCAATTCCATGTGCAGTGACAAGAGACATGCAAAAGCCCACTCAGGAGGGTTGTTTAGAAACGAGCATACTGGGTCTCGCTTGTTGATTTGGGGAGAGGGATGGTGCTTGACATACCTTGACCATCGTCCTCTTGTGTCTGATGAAGGTCTGGAAGCCCAGCCAGCGCAGTTTCATACACAGCTCAAACGCCACCATCACCAGAGCAAGCAGCTCCAGTGTGGTGTGGATCTACAAAGAGAAATCAGGGTTAGTGGGACCTAGGACAAGGATGGTAGGGAATGGATGTGCATACAGTCAGCATCACACATGAAACAAGCTTGCTGGTCTCAAGTTCTCTCTTAGTAGACAGTGGTCCAAATCACAAAACAATAACCCATTGGATTCTGGATCGCCCAGTGGCTGTAGCGGGTATTATACCCAATACATGGATTTACTTGTAGTTCTGACAGCATATTTTTAAAAGTGGTGCTTCTACTTGGAGTTTTTGAATGTAACATCACTAAACCTAAACAAACTAAATCACACAAACAAAGGATGAGGTTAAGGGTTACAGAACAAGAAATACATTACGGTACTTTACTGACTTTGCCATAGGCTGTGTTGTCCGTTTTGCAGCGCTATATATTTCAACATAATCCTACGGGTTATTAATCAACTGAAAAAAAAAAAAAAAATGAAAGAGCTTTCGCATGGAGATAGAGGAATCGTCTCATAAGCACCAAAGTGTATTCAAAGTCCCTCCAGCAACAATGCTAGTCCCACAACAGCCGTCAATTTCAATCAGAACATTATCATTGTATCAGGATTATGTGGAAAAACATAAATCAATGGAGACACAGCACAGGCAAAGTAATGCGTTCCTAATAAACATTGCAGGGTGTTCCGTAACCCTTTAGAAAGGAAAAGATCCTCTTTAATACCAACAAAATGGCAGCACAGCTAACAGGGGTTAAATATATTAATCATATTCAAAATAAACTTTATAGAGGTCTATTTTTGTTTTACAGCAGTTTAAGAGTGACTGAGGCGGAGTTCCAATTCTAAAAGGATGCATTGTCTTCCATGTGATCTTTGTGATTTGGACAAAAGGGAGGGAATCTTGAACCATTTATTAACACCCTTCACCTTCACCCAACTATCTAATTCACATGTAATCGTACCATTGAAGACTCCCTTATTCCATTTCATGATGTTGATTACCATTCACAGAAACTAAATTCAAACAGATAGTAAACCCACAGATGTGCATCTCTATTCAACTGGCCATCTAAACTACTAAATGTTTACAGCCTTGCGCTTCAAATCAAATGTATCTGCAACAACACCGATAACTACCTTAAAAGAATCCAGGAATTCAGTTCCTTTGCCGAAGGTATCCCTTAGACATTGTTAAATCAACAAATTCAACCTAGCACATTTACATTTAAATTCAGAGAATCTCTCTCTCAACAGGGTGAAAAATAATTTCAAAGAAAAACTAATTCCGTTTGTGGTTGATTTTCACCCTATAGCGCCAAATTGCAAGTGTACAATTCAGGAAAGTTACCCATTGACCAATTCAGTAGAACTCCAGAAAGCCATTACCAAGCCTCCTGTCATATTTTTTTTTTTTCGCCAACCTCCTGTAGCTTGTTAGTAAGAGCTGAGTTAAAACAACCCGTCATAAAATCCTGAATCTCACCACTGCACCTCAAACAGACGCACAATTATAAACTTGCTGATATGAAGATTCTTCCAATAGTAAAAGAGTACAATGCTAACATGTACGATAAAAGAGAAAAAGTATGGATTCAAGAACTTAAGACTATTTCCCTATGGACTGAACTTATATTTGAAGGAATGTATTTGGTAATAAAATGCTTCAGGGGATATGTTACTTCTTTCCACCTCATTGTATTAGATCCAGCGTGCTCCTCCTAGAATGTTTGCTCCTGATTAAATCTACTTTGTTTGTAGGCTCCTTGGCCTCTTGCCCACACTGTTGTGACGATGGTGTAGTACGTACGTAGATGTCAAGGCGCAGTGTGGGCACTGCAGGGGCCTCGCACAGTGACAGCACCATCAGCAGCAGCCCTGTCACCAGCTCCATCATGTAGAACAGGTGATTGTGAGCAAACAGGTAGGCGGCCAGCGCCTTGGGGTTCCTGGGGTGAGTGAAAAACTTGTCATTGTTCGCACCTTCCTGTGGGAAAAGCAGAACACAACAGTTAAGGAGTTTTCTGTTTGTCCAGAACCTGAAAAGATGTTTTTAAGTTATGTTTCCTAGCTTTAACAGTGTGTCTTGTTTCAGTTTTTCAAGCACTCTGCCAGAGCAGTTGTAAAGAGGAAGTAGCTTGAAATGCCATTTAATTTGTTTTCTTGATTTTTTTTTTCCACATTCCCACACTGTATGAGTTTTGCAATCATTTTGAGTGTTAGTGTTCTGAGTTACTATCATTTTTCTCTCTATTTGCCTTTATCATACTTGTGGTGGAGAGCTTGCTTGGATAATACTATCTGCCAGACAGAGTGCTGTCCCATTCTATTCAGATCATGCGACAATGCCACCTTTAAGAGAGTGAGGTGAAATATACAGTACATATAAACCATTCCCATCTAATCTTTGAACCCCCAGTGTGCAAAGGTGGCAGAGAGTGAGAATGAGGCATGCAGCCCATTGCACAGGTCCCTGGAGCTGTCAAGAGACAGACAATCATAATGAAGACTGGAATTTACTTATTTTCATTTGGTCAGAGAAACTTTATTTACAATCTTTAACGGTTACAGTATATGATTACAGTAGAGCTTGTGACACTGTGTGCACTGGAAAATAATGGTTGTTTTGCAGCGACAGCCAAATGTAGTTAACTAGCAACAGAAATGTAAACTCAGCTACAAAAGTGGAAGTTTAATCATCCTATAAAGCTCAAACCTTTGTTATTTTGTACTTTCAATCCCCCCCCCCCCCAAAGTCATCAACCAAGTAAAATACACACACTTAGAATTAAAAAAGTAAAATGCCAGTTAGCGTAGGCAGTGGTGGAGTATGAAAGTATATAGATGTGATTTATTTGTATTTGTATAGTTTAAGGAAACACCAGCTGATTCAAGGTTCCACTGTAATTAAAAGATCAGGATAACAGACTTCACTGATATTACTGGATAGATTTTTATTTTACAGAATGCATCAGTAATCACAAAGATACAAAATATTGATACTCAAACTGAATCATGGTTGTAACGCTATTGAACTTGTCTCTACACATCCTTTATAAGGAATAGAGAGGCTTTATCAGATATCCTCACAGGAAAGAAAGGTGAAGCCAGAAGCAATCTCTCTGTTTTGTTCAACTAAAGTCAAAAGTTAATGCATTTTATATTCCTGATAATAGCAAGTGCCAATCAATAAGTCAGGGGTTGGTTTTACTTTTCATATAATGGATACACATTCTCCTTGGTGTTGAACTTTTGTCTGGCAGATCTGGAGTTGTCTACTGTACTAAAAATCTATCCTAGCCTTTTAATTCAGAGCGCAGACGTATGGTTACTTCTTCAGACAGACCTTAAAACAATAGTCCAAATTCAGAAGTTTCATTTAGGTTTAAACTTTCTTCTCAGTTTGGGAAATCATAACCATTGCATTCCTAGTATAAACTGCTTCCTTTATGACTGTGCAGCTGAAGCTACAGCATGTATTTTAACATTACTATACTTTAAAACCACTCTGTGGACAATTTATGTACAAATCTCAAGGTGGTTCCTTTTTCTTAGTAAAAGTTTCACCCGAGTTGAGGTTTAGGGATAGGTTTGTACAGTGTAAACAGGACTTGATTTTTAGTCTCCAGATACCAATGTAGAAAGAAGTGAAACTCTACCATCAGCTCAAGTCACATCCAAGCCAGACATGTGACAGTGTTGTAAGGAAATTTGATAGTCCATACTAATATTTGGAATGTATGGTACTTTCAATGGAGAGATATTGAGCACAGAGTTTAGGTGGGGTATTTTGGAATGCAGGGTCTGTCTCAATAAATTACAGTTCGGCTAGAGAGAGATCAAATATGACCATTTATGGGCATTTGTGGAAAGGGTCCTCTGTTATGCTGTTTTGTTGCATGGGGGATGGGAAAATCTCAGAGATAACAGAGACTAGAGGAATGTTTGTGAGGCTTGGGGACTGGCCATGTACACAAGTTTAGGTGGGGAAGGGTCTCAAATGATGTAATTACAGGGGAGTAATCTATGTTATTAAAAAGTGATTGCAGCCATTGCCTGTGGCACAGATTCCATCCGCTGTGACCCAGAGCATTTGTCTCTGCTTTCTTCAAATAGTTCTATTCTTGTATTACACCAATAAACATATTTTTTGGTTTCACTAATATTGTTTCAGGTTGCATCAATTTTGCCTTACAGTGTGCAAGACATACTGTAAGGGGAAACTTTAAAACAATTCCACCTCAGGAGCCCATGTTTTGAATACAGTTTGTAAATAGTTTGGATTTCTCAGCTTTTCCTACAGCAGTCTTTATCACAAAGCAACAACTCCATTTGCCATAATGATTTCAACTCAGTTGCACTGGAGGAGCTCACCAGCACTGTACCCGACAGCCTCCACTGTTGTTTAACCCCAGTACCTGACTGAACGGGTACTATTTCATTGTTCGAGAGCAGACTGGAAGAGCCTCACCTGCAGGTATATAGCAGCCTCCTGGTAGTTCATCTCCCAGCTCTGCCGAAGGGTCCTGTACTGAGTCCTGTAGTCCTGTACCCCAGGGGTGGGTACCGGAGTGTTGTTAATAGTGACGTCATAACCGCCTCCATCTGCAGGGTCAGAGCAGACTGGGGGTCACACATCACACAGGAAAACAGGGACAGCATTACAGCAATTACTGAGTTAACCCCGGCTCCGATTCCTAGGCTGTCAATGCTGGGAGTAAAAGGGGTGGGGAGTTTATTTTTCTTTACCCACCTCCTTTTTTGTAGTGATTTAATACACATACAGTGGCACTAAAACTGCAGACAGGTACTGTACAATAGGTTTTATATAATGATCACTTTTAGCCAATACTGAAAGAAGAAAATTCACGTATTATGGTACTGTTAATTGAATAACATGTCAAGCTATTTTTAAGATCAAGAAACAAAACTTAGGGTAAATGTCTGAATACCTTTTGATGCCACTGAATTTGCAGACAAAAAAAATTAAAAAAACAAATGCACTGCATTGTCATCAAATCTGCTGTACACACCAGTACACTACTGCTTAACTGTACAATACCAGTGAAACACTTTGTAGGCCCACATTGACTACTACTTGTCTTATGACTTTGATACTCTCCACGATGGTATTTAAAAAATAAAAAAGAGAAAAAAAAACTTAAATAAAACAGCTGTAAATGCATTGCATACTTATCACAGAATTGTGATTTCAAATTTGGGTTCTACAGTTGCTGGCAGCATGTATTTCATTTTTTTACTTTGATTCAGATTATATTTCAGTTTGGTCTACCAGGGAAGCAAGGAGTCTACTGTATCCCCCCCCCCCCCCCCCTACTTTACATCTTTTAAATTTACAGTAAAATTAAAGAAACTTAGACCACATATTTCAAACAAACAAGTGTCCTTATTTCCCTTTATGTCCTATAAACCTTTTAGAAAGTCTTTTATATAAATTTTGAGTATTAAGTGAAGTTTAATATTCACACAACTTCTTTAGTGTGCAATCTAAAGCACGTGATCTCATTCTGCACAGAACACCTACCAACGGAGTCAAAGTCCACGCTGTAGGATGCCCTCTCCACGGGATGTTCATATTGTCCCTCTGACTCAATGACAGCCAGCCCTCTACCCACATTATTGCCCTGCATGGCTACAGCCATCAACCAGGATCGTCAGGGAGGCAGTGAGAGGGAGGCTCGCTCCTCCTGTACTCGGGTTCTATAGCGCAATCTTCAGAGATGCACAGCAACCCCACCACCCACCCACCGAACGTTCTTAGATTTTCACAGATATCTTTGTTAAAATACTCAGAAGTCGGATAGGTGTCATTTTTCCTGGACACAAGAGCCGTTTCCTTGGAAACACTGAGAGGTGCTTCCAATTAGTCCCAGGATGCGAGGGGTCAGAGAAACACAAATTGGCAACAGACAAACTCGGCTTCTTCTTCCAACCAAGGAAATAGTCACAAGGTTTAGACTTCAGCTTTCCAAACAATAATTGCTTATCTAAAGAAGACCTTGCCGTATATAGAGTACAGTCCCTTTTTAATAGCCTACATAGTAATAACATTTGAACATTGTATCGCATTGATTGATTTTTTAACTGCACTTCATGACAACTTCACTATTTCTTATCTTGGACATCTGTTTGTTTCAGCACTCCAATGACATGTAATCAGTACAGTACACGTTTTACTCTCAAACTCAAAGCACGCCTATGCAGCAAAAAAGACAGTACTTCTTAAATTCCAAAACAACTTGAAGCCATGTTTTACAGTACATTTTTATTTGCCAAATCCTATAAAATCCTTAAAATCAACATATTAAACTAAATTTTCTCCTTCCAGACGTGAAAATTATTCGTTTTAGTGTGTGTGAAGCAAACTCCCAGTGTGCACTGCACCCACTTTTCAGAAGTTTAATTTTCCACTACATAGAATTTGCAAAAAACAAATGCTGTTCACTCTACTGTTTTAGAAAATGGTGTAGTCTAAAATGTAGTTTTAAACATTTACAAAACGGTATGACCCTTTAAACCAAATTATAGGATAATCCCTCTCTAATTCAAAACATTTAGGACTTTCTTAAAAAGTTTAGGTTTCTTTCCAACATGTTATTTAGCCTTTTTAGTACCACCATGCTTGTATTGTTCCAAAACGTAATGCTGAAATGTTCTGTTGCTATCTTTTGAAGTCAGATTAGCCTTTCTAACTCCTGCCTCAATGCCATCAGCTGGGACCAGTCTGGAAACAGTCATGCCTACCACAACACAAGTTCAACAATGTCTGTTCTTCTGAGAGCTACTGCACTGAAGGTACCGGTTTGCTTATCCAATGCCTTCGAAAATGACTGCTTTCAAATGAAGAGCTGATAACTACAAGATGACAATGCAAAAAACACATCTAATCCAGGCATAAAAAGGGAAAGTGCTTTGAAATCACTGCTCCAAGTGGGTGGCCGTAATTCATAGGTTTATCCCAGGCTTGTGAAGTCTGCAAAAGCTTCAAAAACGGCCTGTATGCTTCTTCGGTGATCTTCTGGTGGTGGATCCCTTTGTTGGGTAATAAATGTTTCTTTGTAGTTTTAATCCCCTAATCTGTAATGTATAAAACCATTCAAAACAAGCTGAAAAAATAAAGTAGCAACAAATTAAATTGCCTTCACGAACAAAGGTAGGTTGCCATCAGTCCTCACATGTCAAATGATGAAAAACTATTTTAACCAGCTACAGTATCTTGCAATACAAAACCGGCTGAAATCTGAGCTGAATGCGCTACTGACCGCTGTGTTTTTTTCAGAATGAATCAAGTTTTAACCTCAAGGTTGTTTTGATCAATAGAATATCTTCTTTTCAGTGAGTCACTGTGCCTCCACCGGGAGAAATGTTCTGGCACTTTGTGAAGATCTGCGAGCACAAGACTGTGGTGGCAATCTAGCAAGGAAGGAGCAAGGTCTGTTAGATTGTAATGTGAGCTCCTGCGAGTCTCAGTATCCTCACACAGATATTAATACCACACCACAGTTCCTGTGCCAAATCAGAATTACGCTTCCCTGAAAACATCATTTAAAAAAAAAAATAAAAGAACGACCTCCAGCAGAAGTGTCTTATTTCTTGCAGAAAAGAAAAAATATATATATATATATATATTTCCTTTTAGGTCCAGAGAAGACACATAAAAACTTCTGTCCTTGGAAACAAAGTGAAATGATCGTGATTCATAAACAATCCTGCGGTGCTGGGCTGTCTGCTCCAAAGCCAATGCCAAAATCCATGACAGCTGGAGGGTTGGGCCAACTTGGTCCAATTACAATCTGTGAGAGTTACCAATCAAAACACAGCACTCCTTGAATCTGAATGGTATTCCAGAAAATATGACAGGAAATCACCGGACAATATCCCCTAGAAACTGGGAAGAGGTTGTTTTTTAATGATGATATTACAAACACAGCCAAGTCATGTCCTGACTCTCAGTTCCCTTTAGTTGAACATTAAAATAGATGTTCCTTCCATGCAGAGCAGCAAGACCAGTAAAAACAGGATCCTCAGACTGCTGCCAAATCAGCCTTGAAGTGAAATTCAGAAAGGGAACACCCAGAGACCCAGCGGCATACCGCAACACTGTAGGCAGGACAGCAGATACACAAGGGCGGCAGATACAGCTTTCAGACTGCCTCCAAACACTGATTCACCAGCTCCACAGCCCAACAAAGCCATTACACATAAAGGTATCTGTGCAGTGCTGAGAAAGCACTTTCCAGCCACTGGAAATGTACAAAGGACACAGGATTAATGACATGGGAAACAAGCAATAGTAGCTGAGGTTTTGTTGTGAAAGCTGTAGCACTGTTACTGTTTATCTGAAAGTCCTTTTGTGTATTTTAGGGATTGATGTGGGACTGATAGTGGGGACTGAAGCCCCATGTCTGTCTGTACAGCTACAGTGCAGCTCAGCATAATACAGACAGACACAGAGATAAAGAGCAGGGTTTTAGGATTTGTTGTAAAATACCATCTGCAAGTCTCAAACATAACAGAGGGAGGGAACTGACTTACTACACAGCAGTTTGATCCCCCTTATAAAAGTTTACAACAGTCAAAGCACAGTAAAGTGTATTAAGCATTGTGAAAGCATGCTAAAGCATAGGTAAACATTGTAAAGAATAGTTAGGTATGGTAAAACATATTAATAAACATGGCAAACCAAGGTAAATTATGGTAAATGCATAGTATAAACATGGGAAAACTGCAAAAAAAACTTTTATAAGGGCTGTTATGCTTTAAAATGTAGGTAAAAGGAGAGGAAGTCTGGTGAACGACCACACTTTTCATTCACCAGATGTTATCTGTGAAATCAATGACAGGTGGTGTGCATGCTTCTGTGCAGGAAAGTGCGTGCCGTTTTCTATGAACCCGGGTGTTTACTAGCAGAAAAGCTACCACACGTCTGTCTGTTCAGTACTTTTAGGCAGCATGTCTTCTACAGCTATGGTCAAAAGCTTTGCATTACCTTGAATTTTAGGATTGAGACATCATTTAAAAAAAAAAAAAAAAAAACTATATGAACATAATTTCTATCTTTTATTTATCATGTAATCAAAGAAACTACAACATGATATTGCAGAAGTCTACTGGAAGCCATAACAGTAGTACAGTATTTCATGTGAGATTCTAAAATGTCCGTGTGGAAGGGTGTGGGTATTCACTGACATGGGAGACAGAAAGGTGTACTTGAAACACTGCACAGGTGCCCAGGACGTTATTTATAGGGCCAGCAAGCCCACCAATGCCCGCCTCTCAGCCACTCAGAGAGAGGGAAAGCCCACACACCCTCTCTCCCACCTCTCTGTGTCACTGCCACGACTGACCGGCGGCTATTGCAAGGCGGCTGCCCTCTTCCTGCAGCACTATGAATGCACAAGAAGAGTCAGCACAGATCTCCCCCAGTTAGTCAATTTTTCAATTTCTGTCAATTTTTTGTCAAGTATATGGAAAACTACAAAGTGGTATGTAATTCATTATGTTAAGGTAACATTATTCAGCATGTTTCATTCGACTTTATGAAGCAAAATGAGTTAATTCTATAGAGTGATGAAACACTTTTGGCCAGAGCTGTACAATGTCACTGAATGCCTCTATATTTTCCTTTTGCTTTGCAGGCCGTGTTCCATGTAATGATTCCTCTGCTCACTTCACTGTCCGAGCCCGGAAGTACTTGTCAACTACAAAGGTCCTCTGTGACACTGACATGCCATACTCAGACTGGATTAAATCACCCCAGAATATCTCAGTTTAGGATTTATCATGTCCTGTGAAGAAAACGGTCGTAGTGGTGTCGCATTTCTCGTGGAGAACTCGACATTATTCACATTGGATAACATTTCTCAGGAGCTTGTCTATGATGCAGAGATTGTATTTTTAGTCCTGTGCGAACTACCCTTTAATCATGTTTTGTGTTCTAAAATGATATTCAGCTGAAGTTGTGAACTATACTTTCAAACCAAATGTGTTAAGTTTTTTTTGTTTTAAAATAACTGAAAACTTGCTACAGCCATACAACAGTAGATATTCAATCCTATTTATTTACAACTGTGATATCACTTATACTCCTGCAGTATAATATTAACAAATGTATGCAAATACAGAGGAACCTTGCTGTATAACTGCGCAAAAATGTGGAATATGTGTAATATCAAACTGTTTATTATGAGAGGCGATAAGACTGGCCACAACAGGACATTCTGAATGAGGACCTGCTGCAGATCTACTTGTTATAGTATCATTTTCACTTTCTGGAAGGAATCCCATTTTCCAGTCATATGCTCTGAAGTTCATTTCTTTTCCTGCATTACAGGTAACAGGGCCCCATTTCATTTGCACTCCATGCTCTATATAGTATATGGGGTGCGCTCAAGTCACAGTACTGTAACATGAGAAGTGAATCAATGGGGGCTTCCAGGAAATATGCAGCGTTGTGGCAGGATATACCAAGTGGACTTGGTTAAAATAATGGGGAGGGGGGAGAACTGAACTAAATTGTGACAATGTTGTTATGGTAATGAGAAGAAAGTATTACAGTAGCTCATTGAGGACATGGACAACAAAATAAAATCCAAATGTTTTTTTTTGAGGATCACAAGATAACATTTTTCAGCATCTAAATGATTCTATTTGTTATGTTGAGATTCTGAGAACACCCAGATAATTTCTCTCAGATAATTCTCAGGGTCTCGACATTTTCAATTCCATTTTTTTTTCTTCATATTTCATAATCTAATAATTCATATGGTTAACACAGTTAAACCATTTTGACAGTAAATTGCAATTTTTTAAAATGTTTTTTTAAATGTATTTTTAAGTACCCTTTACAAATTCTTTATCCTCAGTAATTATTTATTTTGTGTGCATAACACAGAGTGGAAAGACAAGGGAGCACTGTGTAATGCTCACTGAAGATGAATGACTTTAGTTTTAGAAAAAATAAAAATAAAAAACAAGCAGCTTCTATCTTCTAATGAATGTTAACAACAAGATCTTCCAATTGTTAATTCTGCTGAAAGAATCCCACAGCAGGTTGCTGCCTGCTATTAACAGTAAAGAACAAATATTCCCCAAAAGACTGCTGTCGCTTAACCAGATGTCTTGGTATTTTGTGACAAAACCCATAAACAAACAAAACCACCAAATCATCCTGTCCGCGTGCTTGGATCAAGGTCAGGCCTTGATCATTCCTACATAATATGACATCACACCCCCACACACAACTGCTGGGACACAACCGAGAAGGCCAGGTAATCCCCAACACAAAATCAAGTTGCCTTTAAATTGAGAAGCCCTTATAAACATTAACAATAAATATGCACAGTAATTTTGCATGCTTTTCCCATGGTTATACTTTGCATTTACCATACTTTGCAATGCTTCTATTATGCTTTATAACTTCTCTGTGCTTTACAATGTTTACCACGCTTTTCAGTATACACTCTGCTATGCTTTTACTATGGTAAACTTTTATAAAAAAAAATACTATGACAGGGCTGAACTTCATGGGCATCCAAAGAGACTGTTTTTATGAACAAGAAAGGCCACTTGGCCCTTCGAAGCTCATCTGATTCTTAGTAACTCAAGTGATCTGCCTCAACAGCACGACTAGGTAGCCCATTCCATCACTCATATGAAAACTCATAGAAACATTTTAATATGTGAATATATTAGGAAAATCTGGCAATCAAAACAAAATACTGTAAAGCCATAAATATTTGCGAGGATTGTGTTATGCTTTTTTCACGTATGAAAAAAATGCAAACATTTTTGGCATGAAATCAAATTCCACTAACAATGCATACTTCGTATACTGCAACAGGTCGGCAACATTTCTGGAGCCAAATAGGTTTTATGGGTGTGATTCGCCAAATATTTTGGTTGCAAATATTTATGGCTTTACAGTAGTTTGCTGCAATGGGTAGGATGAGTTACAGCAACTCAACTTTTCAGCTAATAGATTTCCCCTAAGTCCCAATACAACAGCACCCCCTCTGTTTACACAGTGTTTCAGAAACTTACAGCACAGCCTCAGGACAGGTCAGGATTTATACATGGAAGTGCTAACCACCTCCCTCCCCCCACATTAGCAGATGAGCAGCCTCCTAACAACAGATAAGGTAACAAAACACCCAGCTAGCTATCCAGCCAGCCATCTGCCTGCTATCCTTACCCCAGCTCTTGAAGCCTGCTGTGCAATATTGACTGAGTCAAGCTCACAGAGGTGGCCCTGCCCAAGTTTACTGCTAATGCTAATGCTAATGCATTCCAGCATGCCTATGGTAATGGTGCACATTCCGACCATGTCATGTATCAAGTTTTCATAATGCTCACTGTATTGTGATCAAAAGTGCTGGTGTGTGAAAATCCTTATAACCTTCAAATAATGTGTGCATGCTGGCTTTCTGAGTGAACACGCAAAACAAAATGAATAGATACATATTTCATTACAAAAAAACACAGGATTAAAATATCTGCAATTTCTGCATTGCAGCAACAATACAAGTGAATAGACGGGTACAGTTCCCCACCATTAATCTTCAACATCATGTCTGGCAGTTTTGAGCTTCCCCCTCTGGGTCCTTAATATACAATATGATGTGAAAGGAAGCGAGTCGGGTGCCACATAATAGCACTGCGAGTGCCTTATATTCATATCTCATTCATTCATAAACACTGTGTAGTGCGCTCGCCCGGGCTGCACACATGATTTTAGCTCAGAAAAAAAGGTTGGCCCTTAAAGTTATTTTTAATATCATTGTTTTCACAATTCAGCAAATTTACGTGACTAACTGATGAGCAACAAATTGGGTTATCTAAAATTGCAAACATACACGATTTTTGTGGGTGATCTACGTAGTGATTTGAGCAGTTGTCAATCACAGCACTTCTAAATCAATGTACCCTTAGTCGGAGCCCTGTATGCCTGGAGATCTCATTTAAAAATGTGTCAAGATAACTTTTATTATTATTATCATAAGAGATGTCATTTTAAGTGCAATAGGCTTTACAGGTATGGGGCTATACTAAGATCACAACGATAACTCTGAGCAGTATTTGTGTTTGTTTTTGCCGATCGCTTACAGCCCTGTGTTAGCTGGTTAAATTACTTGCATGACATTTTAAATAGTGGTAATTATCTTTTATCTATTCGTGGCATGCTGGTTTTATTTCGATGAAGGGACTCCCTAAGCTTATTCCTTGGAAACAGACATAGTTCCCTGCAATTCTCCAAGAGTCCAACGGGTTATCTGTTTTTTTTTTTATCATAGGGATGCAGTACAGTATACTGTAGTTGTGCACATTTTAATATTCTGTATATTTTACCTTTTTTGTTACGCTTTTTATGCATCAATATTAGGGCTATTCTCCTGAACAATAATAATGACAATAATACAATACAATAATGCTCACAACTGATAGGTCTTTGTTTTCATGGTGTAGTATTATTATTATTATTTATTTCTTAGCAGACGCCCTTATCCAGGGCGACTTACAGTCGTGAACAAAAATACATTTCAAGAATCACAGTACAAGTAATAATACAATTAAGAGCAAGATAAATACAATGACTTTGGTTCTAGCAAGTACAAGTATGACAAAATACGATTCAATAACGGAGCAGATAACAGTGTCAGTGATAGTTACATCAGGATATAATTAAATACAAAATAGTGTATATTATGAATGTGTGTAATGGGATATTGTAGAGGTGTTTTCGTAGTGTTTTGGTATTTTGGACTGCAGTGAAGTTCAACAGGCATTAACACGTTGATTAGGCTTCATAAAGTGAAGGATCCTGAAAAGGTCAGAAGGAGGGTCATTTGATTTGGTGTCAAACTTTGATGACTCGCCTCAGTCACGTTTATGACATAATCTCATGTGAGGGGGGTCAGGAAATATACTCGCTAGACTTCCCTGATGAAAAACGAATGGCACTTCATCACACTCTTATACCATTAGAGCCAGAGTGAACTGTACATATTACCATTGCTTACATTTACATGGTAACACTGCTATATAGTGAATAGGTAAACTGCAAACACTATTTTATAACTTTATTATCGAGCTATAGCCAGCATAATAACATATCTAATGTCGAATCCTTGGTATACAGTACACACAGGCAGTATGCATATACACCTAATTTAATACAATCATTATATATTATATCTATCTGTTTAAATGAGAGAACACAATCACATGTGAAAATACATGTAAAAATGTGAAAATACTGTAGATTTCACGATAAATCTGCATATTGTGTTAACGCAATGTTAAGGTCTGTATTAACTTAGGAACACATCTAATGGTTCTGAAATGTATATATTTAAAGCAAGCATATATCAGTAGCCTGCAATACTTTCTTGCTTCACTCACGTCGGGTTGTAGTCTGTACCGCTATCGGTGTATATATTGAAAAAATAAATAAATAAATAAATGCACATGCATTACAAGACTTGAAATAAAAACTTAGCAATTTTTGACCGCTTACTATTTCCCGACCTTACACGGTACCACTGCCCTACACCGAGAAAACACCAAGTATCACAGATTTCAACAGAAACCACAAAGCATCACTCTTTAATTGAGAATTTGTTTTTTTTTTGCATGTGATGTGTGTGCGTTTCCTGTTCAGAAACACAACAGTGGCAGTTCAGCATTTGCCATTAGCTGTGGCAGTAAATTGGACACACATTTCGGTCCTGTACATAGTCCCAAACAGACACACACACACACACAAAAAGTGCTTACTTTCACTGGGCACCTCGACTCTCTCCGGATCTTCGTTGGACAGCAACCCACTGCTCGCTTCGTCCCAGATGAGTATGAGCGGCACATCGTCATCGTCCATGTTCACTGCCATACCAGACCGGCCGGGCTCCCCTCACTATCAGTATCCTGGGTTATTTCTCAGAACTGCCCGTCAAGACTGACCACAGAACACTAAGACTTCAACTGTCATAGCCCAATTTTAAAATACTGATATGCTTATTGTAAGGGCACTTTCTGAATAGTATACAAAACGCATGAATGAACGAGTCATACAGTTTCACTGGCAATGCGTTGCTGTTTAAAAGTTAAACCTAGAAGATTTTGCAGGAGCAAACACTCAATAGAAATACGCAAACATTAATATTCAGAAGACGTTACTTATATATTTAACATGCGCAATTAAGTGCGATACAATTATACATAAGACCTGTATTTTTTCAGTTTCGAGTAGTCAAACGGCACAAATACATAAATATTAACATAACAGAAACTGACAAAACAAGCCAGTAACTTCTTCACACAAATACAAACATGTAAGGAAATCTCTGACTACACAGTCGGTACCGTGTTCATCCAGTAAAGTCACGCGCCGTATAATACTGCAACCGCTTTTAAATGTTAAAAAAAAAAAATAACACTAACAAAAATGAATTATCATAAAAAATATTACAATTGGGGTCACCTTTAACCTTGCCCTACTTCTATATCAACAAAAACCGAACAGACAGAACACAACCCAGTACATCCAGTTTGGAAGACCTGCCCAATCTCCAGCTCGATTGGTTACCGGTTGGCGGAGGAATCCTAACTCGCTCTTGTGATTGGTGAAATGACATGCCACTCCTTAGAAGCTAGGCTGGACCTCGCCTGTCCCGCGGGACAGAAGACGGCTGACTAGTGACGTTGGCACGGGACCCTCCCAGTAGACATTGGCAACCTTCCCGTTATATTAAATAATTTAGATAACGTCACACACATTGAGCTAAACTAACATACCAATATTAGCATTGAGAATTCAGTTATATTTAGAGACAGATATTTAATAAAAACAACAAACAAACTTTGTAGTCTGCATAAAGAGAAGGCAAATGTGAACTTACAGACTGCATTTCCCAAAGGCACTGCTGTTAAAGGCTGTTACGTATGATTGGTTTCTTCAACCATCGATCATCAAAGGAACGCCTCCCGAAGAGCGGTATCTTAGCAACATAGATAAACCACTAGGCAGAAACAAGCTTCTGTTAGGAGCTTTAGCATTGTGACAGTTGTTAGACGTATTTTATTGGGAACATTTATTCATAAAAATACAGAAAGCGGTGCAGCAAGGATTCAGAAATACCGTAGTCCAGTCACAACCTTCACGAATTCACCAGAGATAATACCAAGTCCAGTCACAACCTTCACGAATTCACCAGAGATCTGTACAACTTGGAATCTACAATAAAAGTTCGTTGGCTGGTGAATATCATCAATTTTCTTTTCCAATTTTTTTGTATTTTGTTTTTGTGTGTGTGTGTGTGGAGTGAGTGTGTGTGTGTGTGTGGAGTGAGTGTGTATGTGTGTGTGTGTTTTAATAACATGACAATATTAAAACTTGTAATACTGGGCTTGGTTTCAGAAGTCGGAACATATTGAACTACAATGAGCCAGTTCTAATGTATTTTTATTTGATAAGAAATTAAAAGATCAAAGCAAAGCATTTGGGAGATGTGTTTTTCCTCTATTCTGGGCTAGGCTCGTTGTTTCGGACGCTCACAGTTTCATAATTATTTGGATTCCAACCTATAGTAATTATATTTTCATGGTTTATATTTCAACTATTGAAACGGTTTCCTTACTTTATTATTGTTAGGATAATGATTAATATTCTCTTGCAAGGCAAGGCAAATAGCAGTAGTAGTACGTGTACATCCATGTTCACCTCAAGCTAAGGTGTTCATTTTATAGAGGTAATGCCCTACTCCTCACATCACTCCATTTATACTGATGTGTACAGCATAGCAAAGCTCATTCTAAGCCGCAGATGGGCTTCTATTACCTGTAACACAAGAAATTGACTTAATCTGAGCAAAGAATAAAAAACTAAATTAGCAAAAGCAATCAATCAAGTGCTGGAGAATGTTGTTATGCTAATGAGGGGTAAGGAAATCAATTTTTAACACCTTGGTTATTACACCTTTAAAAAGGGGAGGTGGGCATGTCACTGCCCCTTTGTACCAAGCCAAGCATGGTGCTGTATAACTTTATGTACAGTGTAGAACACAAGTACAGTTAAAAGGTTAACACCAGGGAGTTCTTCACCACATTCCTTGACAACTATGAGAATAGGGATAGAACACTCTTTATGTTCAATGTTTCTAACTGTACATGATTATCTGTATATTACATTAATTCTGAATTCACTGAAACAATTCATTATAAAGCAATACATCTGCACTGTTTGAAACAAGTCATTTATACTGTTCACTTTTGTATTCCAGCACTCCAGTTTGAAAGTCATCAAGCAGTTGAACATGGCTACAGAGCTGGCAGTCCTGCCCCAGCAGCTCGATGATCCTGCCCAGCTGAAGGGCTCTCACACCCCTCAGCCTCGGACCCGAGCCGCCAAGGACTCTCTGAAAATCCTGGACCCTGCCAGCAAGAAGCTGAGCTGCCTGGAGGCTCAGCGCATCGCCTCAGTCCTGGAGGAGTGCATCAGGAAGGCAGAGCTGAGCACCCTGCTGCCGTACTGCCTGCACAGCCTGGATCGCTTTGGAGTGGTGCTGGGAGCCGAGCTGACAGGGGCCCTGCAGGAGCATCGCCGGCTGGGAGACAATCTACAAACCCTGCTGGAGAGGCAGGAGCCCCGATGGGGAGAGATGGGAGCACTGCAGCAAGCCATCCGCAGCTCACTCAGGAACGTCCTGCGACTTTTCCAGGTATTGTTCTGGAATAGTGAGACCTGGCTGTATCAGTTATATATGAACATATATTTACAAAAATCTATACATGATTTACACTTCAGCAAGCACTTTCAAGTATGGCTAGTTTTACTTAAATAAACCTGTGTATAAAGCTGGATTGTATGGAAATTATATGTGTACTTCATCATCATTTATGGCTGTTTCTGCCCTCCTCGATACTTGGTACGTTTAATAAAGTTCCAGCATATTTCACCTTTGGGGCAATCTCTGAGGAAGCCGAAGCAAAGTGGCATTTGTGTGATGAGGAAAGGTATAAAGTTTCTTTCCTCCTTGAAATAGTGGGTTTGTTAGATTTTGTTCCTTTACAAATTGTCAACAAACTCACTTTCAGGCAAATAAATTATCAGTCGTAATTTTCATACTGGCCTTGTAGAAGTTTCCCCTTGCTCCAGTGAAACACTCTAGTATATGCATTAATACCAAAGATCCCATGAGTGCAGAAACAGTAACACATGCCGATTTGAGAGCTACAAAAAATGTTTGATTGCAGTGATTGCCTCTAAAGGTTGTGCAACAGAATATTAGGTTAGGGGTCCCATCATTTTTGTCCATGCCATTTTCATTTGTTTTTTTATTTACAATATTATGTTGAATAAAAAATCAAAAGCAAAGTCTGATTTCTATTAAATATGGAATAAACAATGGTGGATGCCAATTACTTTTGTCAGTTTCAAGTTATTTCAGAGAAAATTGTGCATTCTTCATTTTTTGTGGAGGGGTACCAACAAATTTGAGCACGTCTGTATATATATGTAACAAATTAATGCACTTACCCATCACATGCGATTTCCAACTCAGTCACCAGTTTTCTGATACAAAGCCCATCTCTTCAATGTTACAATATATTTTAATATCCGTCACAGCCCACGTTTTTTTCTCTCTAATTCCAAATCAGTCTGCACAGCTCTTCCTCCAGTTTCACCTGACAAAAATGCAGCCAAAACAAAGTGAACGAGACTAGCTAGGTTAATGTAACAGTTAATCATTAAACTGTTTTAAATACTGTGATGTATTGTTTTTAAATCTGTTATCTTTAGGGTCTTATCGAACACTATAGTCTGCAATTTTGGATACTGTTTTATTTCTGGAAACTGTGTTTTTTTGTTTTGTTAATCTTTTGCTAAATTACATTCCCTTTTACGTTGTACACAGTTCTGTGCATGGATAACATTTAGATTTAATTTTGCTGTTGGGTCGTTAATGGGAAATTTTACATACTGCTACAATAGGTACCAGATTTAAAAGCATGTTTTGTATTACAGTTAACGCAGTGCTGCCCAAACACGGCCCTGGAGAGCCCCTATCCAGTAAGTTTTGTAGGTCACCCTAAATCGCTAATTTCTGAAGACTGGGAACGCATGAAAGTTATTGATCAATTAAGCAAATAACTTGTTTAATTAAGGGAACTCTGGTCATTGGACCAGTTTACATGCTGGGAAAATGTCATGACTTGTTTACTGTCATGACTTATTTAAGGTGGTACGGTCTGGATTACAATTTTAGTTAGTTTTGGTTTATGTTTAGTTTATGTTTGAATACAAATGTAATACATTATACAAAAATCAAATACAACATGAAGTTTCAAAGCAGGAATTGTTCAATTAAACAAACCAAAATGATCTAAAATTATAATCCAGCCATACCACCTTAAATAAGTCATGACAGTAGACAGATAAGTCATGACATTTTCCCAGCATGTAATCCAGGCCATTGAGGGCTGAAAAGGGTAGTTCATTTTTTGTACCAAATGATCTCTAAATGACTTCACTTAATAAACCACCTGCTTAATTGATCACAGTGATATTGTTCCAGGTGTTAAGAAATTGATGATTA
Organism: Acipenser ruthenus; assembly: GCF_902713425.1. NCBI lineage: Eukaryota > Metazoa > Chordata > Actinopteri > Acipenseriformes > Acipenseridae > Acipenser > Acipenser ruthenus. The sequence goes on from NC_081199.1 coordinate 12,286,360, forward strand.
AAGGTGACCTATAAAACCTGCTGGCTAGGGGCTCTCCAGGACTGGGTTTGGGCAGCACTGAGTTAACGTGTCGTCTCTTTTGGCAAGTGATATTTTCAGAATCATATCGTTCTGAATTAAAATACTACTTCTGTTAAAAATAAGTAGGCCTACTTATTTTAAAACACAGTCCTTTCACATATGAGGCGTTTAACCTTCAAAATCGTATGGGTATGTGAGTGCTAACTGTATAGTGCAAGGGCGCCCCTAGTGGTTGAAAAATAGGCAGCTCCTTTCAAGTAGGGAACAGTGTGTGCAGGTGGAGGCAGAGAGACGACACAAGAGGCTTTAGAGCAGGGGTGCCCAATCCTCTTACTGGAGAGCCGCTGTCCCTCCTGGCTTTTGTTACAGCTGGGACTCTAATTCCTAAATTGGCTGTTAACTATCCAGCTGTAGCCATGTCTTTTCCCACAACCATTTAACCAAGAAACACCATCTTCAACTCAAAACTGGCCACTAGTCTCACAGGAAAAATACATTATACATGCCTTTAACAAATTATAAGACAATCAGATTATATATACTAAATATATAAAATTGACAGTGAGATATGTTTAATAATCTGTGCTCAACCCAACCCTGCTTCCAGGCCAACCCGGTGGCGTGCCAGACCCTGCGGTCAGAGAAGGGCAAGCGTGACCCAGCTGGGCAGGAGCTGGTGAGAGGCCTGACTGAGCTGCGGGGCATCGTCTTTGACAAGCTGCTCACAGGGCCTGCAGAGGACCGCGAGAGGGCCCGCTATGTCCAGGAGGTCGCCCTGCAGCACCACAAGAACATGGTGGTGGTCAGCGCTCTGGAGGCAGATGTGGAGTCCGCTATTCAGGACAGGGATACAGAGGTAAGAAACACAGAGCTTCTCATTCAGGACAGAGAGGTAAGAAACACAGAGCTTCTCATTCAGGACAGAGAGGTAAGAAACACAGAGCTTCTCATTCAGGACAGAGAGGTAAGAAACACAGAGCTTCTCATTCAGGACAGAGAGGTAAGAAACACAGAGCTTCTCATTCAGGACAGAGACACAGAGGTAAGAAACACAGAGCTTCTCATTCAGGACAGAGAGGTAAGAAACACAGAGCTTCTCATTCAGGACAGAGAGGTAAGAAACACAGAGCTATTCAGGACAGAGACACAAAGGTAAGAAACACAGAGCTTCTCATTCAGGACAGAGAGGTAAGAAACACAGAGCTTCTCATTCAGGACAGAGAGGTAAGAAACACAGAGCTTCTCATTCAGGACAGAGACACAGAGGTAAGAAACACAGAGCTTCTCATTCAGGACAGGGAGGTAAGAAACACAGAGCTTCTCATTCAGGACAGAGAGGTAAGAAACACAGAGCTTCTCAGCTGCTGAACCCGGGGGAGGTTGGGTGATGCAGTGGATTCAAGAGATATGCTTTCACCTCTCCAGCTTTACAAGTCAATCAGGATTGGTGTTCTCTCTACAGCCCTCTGTGTGCAGACAGCAGTGTCATCCATTTATGAAATAAGACATGAAGCTAGGTTGCATTAGCATCAGTTTGTATGTGGAAGAAACCTGTTGGCATCTAGAGCTGGGACAAACATGGGTTTTCATGTTCAATCAGTCACAATGCAAAGGAGCATTATTTAAAAAAAAGTATAATTTAAATTAGCTGGAAAACAACATTATAATGTATATCATACTACAGAAAATACATCAAAGGAGTAAAATAAGAAGGATAAAAAACACTCTTCAGTATTTTTTATATACATCATTTATAAACTTATATGAATGAACATTATGCCTTTCTAGGATTTGTCAAGAAAGTAGAGGCTGCTAGTTCTGCTGAATTGTGACATAAACTAATGTCCACTGGGGACTATGTTGAGATCTCCAGACACCTTTGTCTTGTGGATGGATCTGATTAGCTTCCGGGGTGAATGTATTACCAACATGGTTCCCTAAGCAACAAGGTGATCCCCATATTGGAAAGGCTGGTAACTTGCTTATCATATAACTGATCACGTCTCCCTCAGATCTCCAAAAAGAATGAGATGATCCGTCAGCTGAAGAGCTCCCTTCACCAGACAGAGAAGCTCTCCGATGACTTCCTCAAGAAGACACGGCATGAGTCGGACAAGCAGCTCCAGTCTGACCAGAAGGCCTCGGAAGTGAAGTGCGGCAAACTGCAGCAGGAGATCACCCAGCTGCGGAGCCAGCTGAACAACCTGATCACAGAGAACTGTGAGTCTGAGCTGGCACTCAGGAAGGTGAGCTAGTGCAATAACACAGTGCTGCTGAACAACCTGATCACAGAGAACTGTGAGTCCAAGCTGGCACTCAGGAAGGTGAGCTAGTGCAATAACACAGTGCTGCTGAACAACCTGATCACAGAGAACTGTGAGTCTGAGCTGGCACTCAGGAAGGTGAGCTAGTGCAATACAGTGCTGCTTTATCACCCGCAGTGTTTCTCTGATCTGCAGCGACATTGAATCAAATCAGAATTTGATTAGGAGCTTGTTTCACATTGTATCTATTGCATGGTGTGTGTGGGGGGTGTCCCATTAAGCACCCTTAGTGTTATAAAACACAGTGAAAGCATTGTTGAATCATGCTACAGTAAATCACAGTTCAGTATGGCAAAGCGTTGGAAATTCATGGTGTAGGGCCTAGGCATAGTAAACCACTAAATTACCTGTGGTAAACACTTAAAAGGGAATGGAAATATTGTAGGATATGAAACAGTTGTATTTGTTTCCAAACATCAGTTCAGTCTTTATAAACCAATAGAATTACAGCAACCAAAATGGTCTCCACTGTTATTCAATTTCTATTTTCCCTTCAGCTTTGACACAGGATGCAGTGTGATTGAGGTGTGATGCATTAATCACATTGTATTGATCATACAATATATCTGAGGTATTTACGCCCACTCCTAGAGGGTTGTGGGAGCGTAGGACCAGTGTGAACATCGACACTAACCACAGCCTACATATCACTATGTGATGAACATGTAGGCTTGATCATGTTTCAAGAGATAACCTGGTGGGGTTACAGTTTTTGACAGAGTTCATATGACAATACATTTTACATGTAATATTTATTTTTTTGTAGTGGTTAGTTAGAGCAATTTGAAGCAGCCTTAAGTCTGTTAAATGCAGCATATTGTAATGATATGCATCATTTTGTTGATGATGGGACTAAAATAGAAAAATGATCACATCTTTGAGATTTATGTATTGATGTTTATCCCCTTCCTTTCCTTTAGAGGAAGTACAAAGTGGAAACAGAGATTGAAAACTGGATACAGAAATACGATGCAGACATGGGAGAGAAACAGGTAAAGAAGTTCTACCCTGGGGTATACAATGTGCAGGAGGGTCATGTCACTGCAGGACACTGATTCCTGCCTGAAGGACAGTACAGGGCGCTATTCTCTATGAGCCAGAGCTCAAGCAGTGCCCTAGCATGCTGTTAGTACTGCACTGTCCTGCGGATCTAGTCTACTCTGGACATGACATGAAGAGCAGGGATGCTAAAGAGCAACTTGTTATGATTATGAACATTTTGAGTTATCTTAACGCATGTATTGCTTTATAAAAAATACATTTTAAAACCCAGAAGTTTAAAGAACCCAATTAAGATAATTAATGTGTGTAATGGTTTCATTCAGTTAACACTCTTAGTTACAAATTTCTCCCAAACGAGCTCAAGATCGCGAGAAACAATAGCACAATAAAACATGCAACATTGTTCTATCTTTTATGACTTTTGTCAAAGGTTTGTGACTAAAATGCAGTAGGAAAGTGTAATAAATCAGCTATTTAATTTCAGTAAGCAATACTGGTTAGGCATAATCTTAGTGTAAATGTCAATTACAATTGAAAGCATTACATTAATTGTCTATAAGAATGTGCATTCTGTAATAACTAATTCAGTAAATCTAATAATATGAATATGCAACCAGGATAATTGTTTAAGTATGAGTCAGGAAATAAATGAATATAAATTTAATACATTCTAATTAATAGGATATTAATAGTTCATCGTTCTTAATTTTGATCAATCTGTTGTTAAAATATATCCTTTAATTAGTTTAACACCCATTCATCTGATCTTTAAGGAAGATAACATTCAGCCCCCTTATTCAAGTTCATAGATCACAGCTAACAGCTAAATATTTTAGCTGTTAGCTGTAATTTACTTTCACGGGAGATTAAATACTAACCTTTCTTTTTGTAAGAAAACTAAGTATAACACACACCCCTTTTACATTACACCACTATCAATCTTTCTGCAAATGTACATGTATTTAATTCCTCCAAGTATAGTTTCTTTAAGTCTTTCTATTCTTTAGTTTAATTGGGAATACGCATTGTTTCACAGAGTTGATGCAGTGTTGACCATGCGTGACGTCTTGTAGCGCAGTGTGCCCTTTCAGTCTTTGTTTAACAAAACAAACATTTTTTCAGTAAAATTGATCGTTCCTGGTAGCTCAATTCAGTCCATTAATTGAGTCTTTGAATCATTAATTGTCTTCTTTAATGATGTAGTGAAGTTATTTGTAAGTTAATATATCCTTTAAACGATCTTATTGGGTGTTTTCTAGATGTTATTCAGAGCTTGCAGTTTCAAATGTTGCTGCTGCTTCTTCTGACGTATTATTTATGTGGGTATTTGCTGGATGGTACTAGCAGTGTTGCTGTCCAGTTATTAAAAGCAAGCTCCTTTTTCTCTGACTTATTCATTTGGAGTTGTTGGTTAAAGATGTTATACGCACGCTCCCTTTTTCTGACTTTGCTTGCTATATGTTGACAGCACATTTTCTCTGACTTACTGTACAAACTCACTCAAAAACAAAGACAGCCTTTTGGTTGCCCTTGAAGTTTTCCAAACTTACAATATCTCTCATTGCTCACAATAACTATATTGAATCAGCCGCAACACCTGGCAACTCTAGGGAGTCAAACCTGGTCGAGACTGTGGGCCTCACTTATCGGTGTTGTTATGGTTACCAAGTTAGACTACTCCCTTTTTCATCTTTTATTACAGTTTTGCAGTATCTATACAATTAAAAATATGTTTAAAACACAAAGAACAAAAGACTACACTCCGTATCTTTCCGGTTGTCATGGGGACTTGGCCAGCTGCCTCCAGACCTATATGCTGAATCGTATTATTAACCTGTTATGTTCCTACAATGGCATAGAATAGACAACCCAGTTAACACAAGTCACAACTTCAAACTTAGGACACAGGGCACATATAAAGCTAATAGAATTAAATTCACAACAGAAGAATCAGTTTTTTTACCCAGAGAATGGAATAGATTACTAGGTGGTGTAGACAGATTCAAAACCCTAGGAACATTAAAAAACAGACTGTACCCTATGAAATGAGATTCCTTTAAAAGTGGCCTGTGGGGCTGGCTCCTATGTCTGCAGGTGGAGCTGGAGCAGCTGCATGCAGTGTACACTGAGGAGCAAGGGGAGCTGAAGGAGCTGGAGGAGCATTTCGCAGTGCTGGATCAGGAGTACAGTCAGATCATGGAGGAGCGGCGTCTAGCCCGGGAGAAGAAGGAGCAGGAGGAGCGCGAGCTCGTCCTCATGATCCGTGCCGCCACACTCATCCAGGCTCTCTGGAAGGGGTACAAGGTGCGCAAGATGATGAAGAGCAAGAAGAAGGGAAAGAAAGGGAAAGGGAAGAAGGGCAAAGGGAAGAAGGGCAAGAAATAAACTGGCACTGGTAGATTGAACAAATGCACAATCATTTTTAATTTGCATCAGTCTTAAAAAATCTTTTCTTGCCTATCTTTATCCTCCTTCTGTTTTCCAGACTAGTTTCGCTGTCACTCAGGATTCCGTTCTGCCCATAACACTGTCATAGGTACTTATGAGAAAATAACATTGGATAGGAAGTATTAAGTTTTGCTTAAACCTTTTATTTTGTTCCTGATTGTTGTTAATAAAAGTGTGTGACAGTGCTGAAACTGCAGCTTTCCAATTCTGGATTTCCTTGCTGCCAGTTAACAGCCTTAGCCGTGATGCAATCCTGCCACAGGTAGTGTTAGAGTGGGATAGCGACCCAGAGCACAACTGCAGCAAACTAAAAAAAGGAACAAAACACAGGAACAAAATAAAAGGTTTAAACAAAACAGAATCCTTTAAGCAAACCACTACTGCAAGACTTCAACTAAAAGTGGGACTGCAAGACCCCTCACGCTTTTAGTTCAATGTTGGTACAGTTGTCTTTTGGCTGCCATAGGTTTGTGGTGGAAAGAGAGGAGGGTCGTGGGGATCACAATGTCTTCAATTCAGTTCTGGAGAATTGAGGATTTCTTATTCTACTCTAATTGAGTTTCACAAAGTATTAAAGTTAGGCATAACTAGAATCTAGGGGATATTTCCTGCTTCACATATGGAATCGTTTCTCCAGCAGTGCACTGGGGTCCGTTTCTAGCTGGTATTTTTGTGACTTGTGTCAGTGATGACTTCCCCCATCTGTGCAAAAAGCAGTAATGTAATACTGAAATGAAGCTCAATGTAGATTTTTACACTGTAAACAAGAAGTGCTTTGTAGCCATCTCCTAAGAAACATTCAGTATCCATTGTGAAACCACCCTAAATCATTGTGCATCAGGAAAATCTAGTTTAACACACTGCTAAGGGGTTAAAGATGTACAAGTAATAAATGGCGTAGGTGGGTGTATGGAATGGATTGCCAAGCCATTGCCAAGCTGCTGATTCATTGGGATCTTGGATCAATTAGCTTTAAGGAACTGACCGAGTGGCCTCCTCTTGTTTGTAACTTTCCTTATGTTCACCCTGCTATGCTTCTAACGACTCTACCTCTTATTAGCATAACATTCTCACAGGTCTCTCAAAGATGTTGCGGCAGAATAATGCTCTGGAAAACAGAAGACATCAATAGCACTTTCGATCATTTCTAATTCCCTAGACAGGTATCAAAATAAAACCTTGAACCACAAAACTTCATTAACTGCACTGTGCATTTTTTTTCCATATGCAAGGCCTCTGTAGATTTAAATACTGTAAAGCTAAAACATTTCTCCCTTTTAATTTTTTTTTTTTTTTGGGGGGGGGGGGGGGGGTGGGGGGTTAAAACATATATTACCGGTATATATATATTATATATACATATACAATTCTCCTTAAAACAAACTCGTTATGCATTTGGCTTAAACTCCAGAGAATAAGAATTACTGATATGACATTTATTTGCTGGACCCTTGAAATTCATATTAAATGAGAGCCGACTGTATATTTGGCCATAATGTTTGATAAAGAGCCGATTTCAAGGATCAGTAATCATCTTGTTTTATTATTCAATCAAGAGAATGAATTTGACCAGAATAAAACAAGCTACTGCTTGTTAAAAGCAGCTGTACTTTCTCTACACTGTGACACGAACGTGCTGTACCAAGGGTCTGCTGCAGTACTGGCACATACTGATTCTGTTAATATATATGCACATCCTGTGGCACTCTTCCTCTCGAGTCCATTGAAAGAAATATATCAATTGGATGTATTATGTAAAAAGAAATCTACATTCAACTACAAATGCTTTACTGTGTTCTTATTGTTCACCCTAAGAACCTCAGCTGTTTGCATTGCAGAGATGCACACAAAGCCTGTGTCTCCGAAGGTGGATATTGTCACAATTGTAGCCTAGTTATAGTACCTCTAGTAGATATAGCATTTTTAACAGGGGCACTTGTGGTGCTTCAGAAATATTATTGGTATTGCATAAAAAAGTCCATACCCCAAAAAACATTTGCATCATTATCTCCAAATGTACTGTCAATATTACATCCTATTTTATCTGCAGCGTGACAGTGTGACTGACTGTATGTAGGCATCTTTATATAAGGACTACCTCTTACACTCAGTGAATAACAGTACTCGTGTTCAAAGACAATGACCTTTGAGGAAGAAAAATATTTATTAAATGGTATTTTCATAAAAATAAAAAATAAAAATTAAACACATTCAATTATATCATAGATTAAATGGTAGCCGCATCAGTCCAGAGATGATAGACAAAGAGACTAACTAAACAATAAATAATCACAAGCTTTCAAGACAAAGGCAGCGGTCCAGATAGCATACCTGCCGTTTTTACACAATAAAAAAGCCGGAATACGCACTCAATTTGAATTTAATGCTTAAAAATCGCATAGCAATTTTGCTGCACAGCTTGTCTGCCTCCCCTAAAACTTCCACTAACAACTACATCTCCCAGAATAGAATGTCTTCAGTTACTAGGATACTGTACCCAAGAACAACCCAACAAACATTATCCAATCTCTGGCTAGCCCTGTTGTCTTTGCAGCCAATCACAGTAAGAATAAAAAAAAGCTGAAGCTACACAGGTTGAAGCGTAAACACCCCACTACAAAAAGGCGCCTATAATATTAAACTAACTTTTGTATAACTTATTAATGAATGTCCTTATTTTATTTACCTGTATGATTTGATATTGAAGTTAACATGTTCACTGAGTTTAAGAATTTAATGTTAAAATATAAGTAACACAATTAATTGGCAGAGTCAGTGTGATACCTCGAAAAAAATTCGCTGAGCCGATAAAGAATCTTGTATAACACACGCATGGTTGTACAGTAGTTCAAAGTAACATTGCAGTTAAAATGGAAGGCTCTTTTTTAATGCCTACCCCATTACCATTAAAGATTGTACAGTATTTATCGAGATTACTCATGACTTCAAGGTAATGTTGCATTTTACCCCCTGAAAATCCACTTTACTCCCTTAGTGTTAAAATTTGAGGGTAAGTTACTCCCAGACCCAAAACCTTATCTGGAGCGCTGCTCAAAAGTCTCTTCAGGTGAAAGTAGGAAAGCTTTTACCTGAAGAAGAGACCTCTGAGGTCTTGAAAGCTTATGATTAATTACTGTTTAGTTAGTCCAATAAAAAGTATCACATCTCCTAATTAATTTATACAAACAGTTATACAAATACCAACATCACTTGTATGAAAGAAGTACATTATTAATCAAATTCAATTGATTTTATGAAAAGGGAAAGGATTGGGGATTTGATTATCTGCACAATGAAAAACATATCAGATTACTGTGGTAATTAATACTGCAAAACTTGAGATTTGCATCTCATTTACAAGGGAGCCTAGAAGACAGTAGTAGCAAATGGCTTGTAATCAATCTGTTACACACCATGACAAAGATAGAGTAAGACAATGATGTGTCCACACTGCCTCCATGCCAACAGCATGACAAACATAGACTAAGACAATAGGACATGTCCACACTGCCTCCATGCCAACACGCAGGCAGTGCCAGGAATAGGAATCAACGCTAAGGGAGGACCCACTAATATTTACAATTGGTAAAGGATACTTAAAACTGTTTTAGTAGATTACTTCTACATTGAGGTTCAGTTGCAATAACTAGTGTTCTGGACACTTCACTTCATATAAGTGCTTGTACCCCTCTCCCCTCCCAGTAGCTACAAGAAATCCAGCAAAAAAACTAAAATAAAATAAAAACAAATCTTTTCTATCCACATTTGTTTGTGGTCCCTTTTCATTATACAAAGACACACACTCCAACACACACACACACAGGAACACATTTAGTGCAAAACTCATCTCAAGGTGCCATATACACATTAACCATAGTGTATATCTCACCTCACCCTTCATCCAAATCATGCAATAGGACATATACATGCACCATGTACAAGGACCCTTTACTATCACTAGGAGGGCTAACGACTAGTCCAAATCACCTTTATAATTCGGGAAAAGCCTTCAGGTTCAACACAGCCTTGTGAGATAGATTCCTTCCTGTATGTTCACTAAGCACTCCCTATCACAAACCATGCACAGCTCTTTCATGTTAATTCTTGCTGCTCCAATGCTTCTCCTTGGTTAGCTGGTCACTTTAATACCTCCAGGGGGGTTTAGTCTTGATGGAGCCCGTGGTCTTGGGTCTCCAGACGGGCTTGCTCAGTCTGGCTGACCGGACCCTACCATTAGCTTGCCTCCCTGCGAGGTCTGTGAATGCTGAAGCAGGTCTCTGTCTCAGTTCCACCTCTCTAGAATTCCTTGTAGCTCCTTTTTCACCTACCCAGGACAAGTTGGGCCCCATTCCCTCGTCTTCCTCACTCTCTGGGGGGTTCCAGAAATTCCTCTTGCTTTCATAGAGGAACTCTGTGCTGCCATGCTGCGTTTCCAGTGGGGTTTCTTTCAAGGGGGGCGCTTTGGCTGGGTTTGTGGGAGGGGCCTGTGTGGTGCATGTGTGCAGAGTGGGCGGGGTCCAGAGGAGAGGGCGGGATTTATGAATATCATCCTTCTTTGTCCAGGGGGACTTCCAGGCAGGGGCTTCCTCAGGGGAGCCAAATAGGGACTCATCGCAATAGGTAGGAGTGTGGCTCTTCAACCTGAAAAACAGACATGCACAGGGCTCCCTTCAAACCATTTGTCTTTCAGCATTTTAACTGACTGTGTCAGACAGCTGGTTACAGTTACATACAATAAATAGAACATATGCCAGGACAAGCCAACTCAACACTGCAATCACAGCTAATTCACGTCATCCACTTCTGATTGCTACGGGGGCTAAACACACATCAGGGTAAAAAAATAAATGTGTAGGAATTGGTGAACAAAAAAAAACAAAGTCACAGGAAAACCAAGAAGTGTTTTCCTTTACAAGAAGCCTTGCACTATGCTACTAATCAAGCTAGGACTGATGCGTTTTCAAAGTGTACTGCACTCCTTCATGTGCATGCTTGCAGCAGAGTGAGGGATGAGGAAAAGGAGCATTGACATATCTCCATGGTGCGAGCGACACATCTTCACCAACATCTTAGACAAAAACACCATTAAAAAAACAAATAAATAATGTGTGTCTTTCACACAGGAACATGTGAGATCCGCTGACTGCAATTCTTATTAGGATTTTCTAACAGTTGTTTTGTTAGCTCCTGTCTGTTCAAACAGAAAAAAAACCAAGATTTAAAAATCCATTTAGTTATATCTTCTAATAGTATCACTGGTGCGCTTTTTTCTTTTTTAAACTTTATTTTGGTATACAGCATGCGCACATTTGAAATGCATTTCTGCAGCTTTCTACCCAATGGCTTTCTAAGCAGTTTGTCAGTTTCACTCCAGTGGTTTAGATGCAATCCATATTTGAACTGCAGCACAATAAGTGTTACAGGCTGCGAATCTTAATCAAGAGGCGTGATGAAAATAATGAAAGAGCTATGAGGACATGAACTCATTGCTCAGATATTTTCCTCACCAGTCTATTTTAATACAACCACAACACTGATGATAATAATGTGAGAATCCTGCAGTGTGCATGTTGAATCCCTGGTAGGACCCACCTGTACTTGTTCTTCTTTCTGAGGCTAGCTCTGCTGAGCGGGGAGCTCTTTGAAAGGGGCGTCGTGGGGACCTCTGGCATGGTGGGATGGCAGAGCTGGGACTGCGATGCTCCATCTCTCCTGGCACCACTGAACAGCACTCCTCCTAGAACATCCCCTCTGCAGCCCCCCCCTGTCCTGGATGGGGCGCGGAAGGCCTGCACGCCGGTCACTGCCAACTCCACAGACATCTGGTACCCTGGCACCGCTTTCACGGGACGTCCCAGACTCAGTGACTGCAGATCCTGCCTGGAAAACAATCCACACTAATTATCTTCGAAGGGCTTTGATTACACACAAACACCACAAGGGAATGTGGTATATGCGCTTAACTCAAGCTGTTAAACCCTTGCTTCTCTGCACTATCTGATGCTCCAGGTTTTCAAGGCGTTTCCTCCACTCTATAATGGAGGAATACTAGATACTAGTAAATACTAGCCTTTGCAACATGAATTAGTTTTATTTTACTTAGGAGAGTGCAAAACTTCCCACCAATCACTTGTTGGTGCACAGTACAAAAAATCTAAGACCGCTGACCAGCGCTATTGGGCAGCAGTGTGGAGTCGTGGTTAGGGCTCTGGACTCTTGACCGGAGGGTCGTGGGTTCAATCCCAGGTGGGGGACACTGCTGCTTTACCCTTGAGCATGGTACTTTATCTAGATTGCTCCAGTAAAAAACCCAACAGTATAAATGGGTAATTGTATGTAAAAATAATGTGTAAAAAAGAATGTAATTGGATGTAAAAATAATGTGATATCTTGTAACAATTGTAAGTCACCCTGGAAGGGCGTCTGCTAAGAAATAAAAAATAATAATAATAATATTGCAGTCGATACCGTGTCTATGCAACAAGCACTGGTGCCACGCAAGGATATTATTATCACTGCTTCTGTAATCGTGTTCGACACCATTCTTTATTTCAAAGCTAAAGAAAGACGTCTCTGTATGTGCTGTGTGCCACAAGTAATGTTATTTTCCTAATTGTACTTTACCAAACACATACAACCAAACGAGCAAGATGGGCCGAATGGCCTCCTCTCGTTTGTAAACTTTCTTATGTTCTTATATGTTAAATATTCATAATTGTACTAATGGAAAATGAAAATTTGTAGTTTACACTGTTAATTGTTGTCACCCTGCTTACCTTAATTACAACCCATTGCGTCTGGGGTGCGACATCCTGATGTCCGCATTACATTTGCAGACTTTATGTTTGTCAATACCGTCACTTAGCAATATTGCGCGCAGCAACCAGGATAAAACAGCAATGCAAAACATCCGGAGGATTACACTTTCTGAGGAGGGGTGGAGAGATTTAAGTCATTGCTAAAATAAATACTATTTATTAATATAAATCTTTATTAATTATTTTTTTATAAAAATATAACACTTTTGTATAAATTTATTGCAGGATAATACTTTGATACATTAAAACAAAAATGAAATCATAAAACTCCCCTATCCTGGTGTTAGTAGATTCCAGGTGGGAGCCTACAACTTCGTACCTCGGAATAGGGGTGGGCAATTACTTAATACGCAGACTCATGATACTTTTGTTGAAAATAAGCCAGTGTTTCATTTTACAAATATAGTACAGTACTTAAATAAAACAAATGTATAAGACAAATGTTTTATTTATATCAACTGTAAAGCCACCATAAGAACAAAGCAAAAAAATAAAACACTCTCCCTCTTCATGTAGTGTATTCGTCTAGCAATAGTACACGCTGAAAAAAGTGTCTTGCCCACGTGTGTTCTAACATGGCTGCGTCCTGCATGTGTTGTATGTGTAAACTCAGAAGTTAGTAAATAGAAATATTATAGCGCGTTTTTGTCGAAATATTTAATTTTTTCTGCGCCTGGTGAATTGATAGCCTCGCTCCCTTACACGGCTCAGAATAAATCGGGGTAAAATGGCTCAAAGGAAGAAGAGGTTTACTAAAAAGAGACGGCATCCGAAACGGGACCTGGATGTGGATTCGGACGGTGGGGAGTTCGAGTTGGCGGCTGAGGTCAGCGATGAAGACGATTCCAGAAAGGTACCTGTCATGAGATCTGACAAAAAACCCGACAGACCCCTGTGATCGAGAAACTGACACGATTATAATATTTATTAGTAATGTTTGGTGAATCAGCTAAGATTACAACATGGCATTTACTGTACTGTAGGTTTTTTTTTTTAACTTAATTAAAATGATTTATATTGTGTTAATTACAGACAGTACAGTTTTTTTTTTTAGCTAGTAACCAGCGCTCTGAGACTTGGCCTACAGGTGTCAGAAAAAATCCTGCAAACCAACGACACTGATTCACTGAACACCTTGTAGAATTGCTTGTCTCATTGCCGCTTTCATCTGGTTTAATAGCACTGCCTGTTGGTTTCAGATCACGCTTATTGTATGAAATCAGGAGCAGGGATATTGTTTATCTGTGTGATGGTGACTTTTACAATAACCATCTGAAAAATGTCCAGTTAATAATAATTATAACACCATCTATATTCACAGTTGCCAATACAACATAACATATAGTTTTAATAAATGTAACCTATATACCCCAAACCTAATAGAGTCAAACACTAGAATACTATAGTGTGGTATCTGCATCTATTACCTTGTAGACAGCATTAACCTGGTCTCTGCACTGCAGCTTCTGTGTTCCTTGGAAGTTAATAGGAATCAGGTTCAGTCTACACAATTGATATCCAGATCAGACCAGCCCTTCTGGTTCGTCTTTCTGAAGAGAATGGACCTGTTGTTGTAAGATTGGTTTCAGAACTCATCTACTTGCTTTGCATGGCCGCAGTTGGCAATGATCACTAAGGAGCGTGCTGTGCTGTCCCTGCAGGCTGGCAGGACGGTCCCTGGCTTCCCCACAGCAGACTGCCTGTCGGACGTGGAGCCAGACACTAGGGAGCTCGTTCGGGCACAGAACAAGAAGAAGAAGAAGTCAGGAGGCTTCCAGTCCATGGGTAAGAACAGCACTCTTACTGGATTAATAACTGGATGAGGTGGCCAGGACTGTCGTAATCTAAAACAATTTGAATTGTCAAGGTGTCAATTGTAAAATAAACTGTGCAGTTTAAACCAACACATTCATTAATTGTCAAATGAATGATATGTTGGCAACATTATTATTATTACTTGTTTATTTAGCAGACGCCTTTATCCAAGGCGACTTACAGAGACTAGGGTGTGTGAACTATGCATCAGCTCCAGAGTCACTTACAATTACGTTTCACCCGAAAGACGGAGCACGAGGTTAAGTGACTTGCTCAGGGCAACACAATGAGTCGGTGGCTGAGGTGGGATTTGAACCGGGGACCTCCTGGTTACAAGCCCTTTTCTTTAACCACTGGACTACATAGCCTCCATAGGTCCAGAACATGTCCAGTTCATGATGCCATGCTCAAATTCAAGGCTCATGCAGCTTCTGTTATTACATCTTTCTAACAGTTCATATTTAGTTGAGAATTGAGATTGGCAAGGGTGTCAAGCAATGGTCGACTCCAAGCCAGGCGAAACTTATCATTGAAAAACTGGAGTTCAGATCTCTGACTACGTGCTTCTTTGGAAAGTCTGTTGTGTTGTTGATTGCCCTTTCTGTTCTCTCTTTGCAGGGTTGGGTTATCCGGTTTACAAAGGGGTGATGAAGAAGGGATATAAAGTTCCAACACCAATTCAGAGGAGGGTAAGTATTAGGGGAAAACGAATCATTATAGCTGGGCAGTATCAAAAGCATACAGCTGTTTAGTCCACCAAATGGTTCTTGAATTATATTTCGTTGATCTCATGAATCAGTCCATCAATCACTTTGCTGTGCATCATACAAAGAAGACCATCACACTCATTAGGCCAGTTTACATGTGTGATTATTTCATGTGAATTGACAATACACGTGAAACTTGGACGGGAAAGCTCAGGAAAGTGTCCCAAAAAACGGTCTCAGTATTTTACTGTGAAAGTCTCCATTTCTTTTGAGATTCCAGGAAAAGCTTGTGAGGTCAACCCCCACTTAAACATGGAAACACGAGTTTCTCGTGGAAATGTTAATTAGCTCCTTTCTTGAAGCTGCTATAAAAGTCACATGGGAATACGTAAGATACCGTGGTCCAAAGATGGGAGCAGGGAAGTTAATTTTTTGTTTGCAGTATTTCCCTTATCAGATTGATGTTGCAGATAACCCCACCTTTTTCTCCATCTTCCTTAGAACTTTGCATAATGATAATCATCCATGAATCTAAATGTGTTTGTAAAGTATCATACAGATTGTATTTACCAAGTTTCTGTTTAAAACTATTAGTAAAAATCGTGGGCTTGTGAATTCAGGTGGTTCAGATGATGTGTGAAAAGCAGTGTGGGTGACAACACTAAAACAAAGTATTAAAAAAGCAGGCACGGTCCATCAGCAAATCAGTCAAACGCGATGACACGTGGATTATTTCTCGTGAAACTGTTCTCTGCTCATGTAAACAGTGTTTTGGGCACTTTCACGGTTAACAGCACGAGAATCTAAGTGGGCCGTCAGCATGGCTAATTTAAATCTGACCCCCTTTCCCATCTGCTTCATTTGCAAAGCGTTCGGGGAAAAGTAGGCATTCCAAAGGGAAATTAGAGTCTTTACATGTAAACACAAAAAGCAAACACTTATGTAACGTGGCCTATTGTTGCTGTGCAAGTCACATGGTTACCGGCACATCATCATATCTAGTGCATCGTGACTTTAGTTGCACCTCCAGTAAAAAGTGCTGGGACAAATTCATGTTTGACTATTCATTCAAAATTTAAACAAATATTATTTTGTTTGTTTTACTTCATACTGTATAGCAGTAAAACATCTCTCAGGAGTAGAGTAAACCTGCTACCCCATCATATGACCCATTATTTATAAATTGTATTATATAAACAAATAAACATGGTCATTTTGCACACAACAGGCATTGTTTGTTCTAATATTGAAATATTTGTCCCGGCACGACCTCTGACCCTGTTTCTAAACTCTTCCCAATCCCGGCTCCCCCAGACCATCCCGCTGATCCTAGATGGTAAGGACGTGGTGGCGATGGCCCGCACAGGAAGTGGGAAGACAGCTGCATTCCTCATCCCCATGTTCGAACGACTGAAAGCTCCCAGCGCCCAAACAGGGGCCCGCGCTCTCATCCTGTCACCCACCCGCGAGCTGGCACTGCAGACCATGAAGTTCACCAAGGAGGTAACCACCACAGCAACCGTCATCAAACTCGCAAAACATGTTCTTTCACAGGGCTTGAAACACACACCAGCCCTCCACCCAGTCCTGGTGTTCAATTAAGTAAATGATCAGGAACCACAAGTTTGATGTTAAGCAAGTTCTTCCCCACGCTGTGATATTGTGCCTTGTAGGTCAGGTCACATGTCACTGTTTTCAGGGTAAAGACTTGTTAGTGGAAAACAAGACACATAAACACTGAGTCAAGAGTTCAAGGGCTGGCTGTGCAAGTTTATTCAAAAGAAAACTTTACATTAGGTGCCTGGCCCTTTCAGGAACAAAACAAAAACCTCTCTGCCTCTGGGAGAAATAACCTAAACTTATAAGGAGGTAAGTTCTCCTTAACTCTGTCCTATACGAACTGGGGGAAGGCTAAGACCTTTTACCCCCATCAGATATTTAGACCTTTTTAAATGACCTCCGGTTCTGATAACACAATGCAAAACAGCACAGCACAGTTGCTTGCATTCCCTGGGTCCCTCCCCCCCATGGTCTGTCGCCTCCTCTTACTGAATTAGTTGGTTTAGGACATGGCAGAGATGATTGGCAGAGCTAACACCCAGACCTGAATCTATTTAACCAGCTCTGCCAAACCTTCCACCTGCCCTCAACCTGAAGCCAGAATTTCCCTTCCAACCATCATGTCCCCCAGGGTCCTAAAGCCCTTAAGTTCCTGGATGACCAGTATACTCCATCACACCCCCCTTCTATCTTCATGAACATCTGTTGGTACACCTACAGACTCAGGTGTGACTTAGTCATGCTGTGATAAGAAGTGCGATCAGTTCAGAGCAGATTTACCAGGGGTCTGATTGAAACACAAGACACCTGGTCATTTCTATAATATACTGCACCGAAACAAGGGCAGTTGTGAAACCCTGGACTGGGTGCAGGGCTATTGTGAGTTTCCAGAGTTGGCAGAATCTTGCTGTCCATCTGTGTCAAAAGTATACTTTTTTCAGGAGCTTTTTCATGATACTCATGGCTCTAATTTGGCATTTCCTGAGTGTTAATAAACAGCACACCAATTGCTTGTTACACTGTTTAACACATTTATTTTTATTTCAGCTTGGCAAGTTTTGTGGCTTCAAGACTGCACTGATTCTTGGAGGAGACAGGTAGGAGAGGTTTCTGATTTGTATGGGATCTTCTGCCTTCCTGGGCTCAACACATTCACATAAGGTTTTTACATGTATGTGATTTGTAGTAATATTTTTAGTATTTTGTTGAGCAAAGCACATGTGGCACTTATGGCAATATAAACAGAGTAAAGTACAACACTGAGTGCATTCCGTTCCTCGGATGCTGTTTGACCTTGTTCTGTGCACAGTGTAATCTCTGATCCTGTTCCTCGGATGCTGTTTGACCTTGTTCTGTGCACAGTGTAATCTGTGATCCTGTTCCTCGGATTCTGTTTGACCTTGTTCTGTGCACAGTGTAATCTCTGATCCTGTTCCTTGGATGCTGTTTGACCTTGTTCTGTGCACAGTGTAATCTGTGATCCCGTTCCTCGGATGCTGTTTGACCTTGTTCTGTGCACAGTGTAATCTCTGATCCTGTTCCTCGGATTCTGTTTGACCTTGTTCTGTGCACAGTGTAATCTGTGATCCCGTTCCTCGGATGCTGTTTGGCCTTGTTCTGTGCACAGTGTAATCTGTATTTGTTTCTGTTCTCAGAATGGATGACCAGTTTGCTGCCTTGCACGAGAACCCTGATATGTGAGTGTAATATCTTATTGCTGTGTGTAACTTGCTTGTTTTTTATATATTCATCTCTCCTTGCTGTTTTACCTGTGTCTGTATCTGTCTGCCTATCAGATTGTTCTGCTGTTTTATACCTGTTACCCCACCTTCCTACATGTGTTTCTACTGGTATTGGATTCCTCATCTTTTGCTTTGCTTAGTTACTGGGGTTTTCAGAGGCTACTCGTTCACAAGTTATTATTATTATTATTATTATTATTATTATTACTATTTATTTCATAGCAGACACCCTTATCCAGTGCGACTTACAATTGTTACAAGATATCACATTATTTTTAAATACAGTTATTGTTTTCTTGCTTCACAGTGTCCTGCAGTGTCTCATGTTGTTGTTGTTGTTTTCTTGCTTCACAGTGTCCTGCAGTGTCTCATGTTGTTGTTTTCTTGCTTCACAGTGTCCTGCAGTGTCTCATGTTGTTGTTCTCTTGCTTGACCGTGTCCTGCAGTGTCTCATGTTGTTATTTTCATGCTTGACAGTGTCCTGCAGTGTCTCATGTTGTTGTTGTTGTTCTCTTGCTTGACAGTGTCCTGCAGTGTCTCATGTTGTTGTTTTCTTGCTTCACAGTGTCCTGCAGTGTCTCATGTTGTTGTTGTTGTTGTTTTCTTGCTTCACAGTGTCCTGCAGTGTCTCATGTTGTTGTTCTCTTGCTTGACCGTGTCCTGCAGTGTCTCATGTTGTTATTTTCATGCTTGACAGTGTCCTGCAGTGTCTCATGTTGTTGTTGTTGTTCTCTTGCTTGACAGTGTCCTGCAGTGTCTCATGTTGTTGTTTTCTTGCTTCACAGTGTCCTGCAGTGTCTCATGTTGTTGTTGTTGTTGTTTTCTTGCTTCACAGTGTCCTGCAGTGTCTCATGTTGTTGTTCTCTTGCTTGACCGTGTCCTGCAGTGTCTCATGTTGTTGTTCTCTTGCTTGACCGTGTCCTGCAGTGTCTCATGTTGTTATTTTCATGCTTGACAGTGTCCTGCAGTGTCTCATGTTGTTGTTTTCTTGCTTCACAGTGTCCTGCAGTGTCTCATGTTGTTGTTGTTTTCTTGCTTGACCGTGTCCTGCAGTGTCTCATGTTGTTTTCTTGATTCACAGTGTCCTGCAGTGTCTCATGTTGTTGTTTTCTTGCTTCACAGTGTCCTGCAGTGTCTCATGTTGTTGTTGTTGTTGTTTTCTTGCTTCACAGTGTCCTGCAGTGTCTCATGTTGTTGTTCTCTTGCTTGACCGTGTCCTGCAGTGTCTCATGTTGTTGTTCTCTTGCTTGACCGTGTCCTGCAGTGTCTCATGTTGTTATTTTCATGCTTGACAGTGTCCTGCAGTGTCTCATGTTGTTGTTTTCTTGCTTCACAGTGTCCTGCAGTGTCTCATGTTGTTGTTGTTTTCTTGCTTGACCGTGTCCTGCAGTGTCTCATGTTGTTTTCTTGATTCACAGTGTCCTGCAGTGTCTCATGTTGTTGTTTTCTTGCTTGACCGTGTCCTGCAGTGTCTCATGTTGTTGTTTTCTTGCTTCACCGTGTCCTGCAGTGTCTCATGTTGTTGTTTTCTTGCTTCACCGTGTCCTGCAGTGTCTCATGTTGTTTTCTTGCTTCACAGTGTCCTGTAGCGTCTCATTTTGACTGGTCTCTCTCTCCCTCCTCTTCGTTCTAGAATCATTGGCACGCCGGGTCGTCTGATGCACGTGGTCGTTGAGATGAACCTGAAGCTGCACAGTGTGGAGTATGTGGTGTTTGATGAAGCTGACAGGTAAGGTTGGAGTTGTTGGTGGTGTTTGATGAAGCTGACTGGTAATTGGGCTTCACTTTCTTGTCCATTGCAGCTATTCCTTTTCTCTAGAAGCAGTGTCCCAAAGCACTTCTATAAATACTGTTAAAAATGAAAATGACATTGATCTATATGACCAGAGGCGAAGGAAAATGGTCAGTGGTCTTGGCACTAAAAGATTACTGCAAATATTTTCTTGATTTCAAATTTAGTAAAACTGGTATTAAGTTACTCAGAGAGAATTGATAAAATACATAAACCTACAATTACAAAAAGTCATAATGTATTGTTATAAAATGTGGTTTACGGACTGAGAGAAGGGATACAATTTGAATGGTTAGGAAGTGATTCTCGATGCAGGTTGAAAAGCATGATCCTGCAATTTCCCTTCAGAGCACAGGCTGGTGATGACAGGTCTGTCTTACTGCAGATTGAAACAGAAGTGGGATGTGCTTGTCAGTGTGTGCTGTGTCTCTGCAGGCTGTTTGAGATGGGCTTCGCAGAGCAGCTGCAGGGCGTTATCCAGCGACTGCCAGAGAACCGTCAGACCGTGCTGTTCTCCGCCACTCTGCCCAAGCTGCTGGTTGAGTTCGCCCGCGCAGGTACAGGAACAGGGACCTCATCATACTGCACAATGCTGTGTCTGTGATCGTTTTCAATGAAGTGTGATATCCATGCAACTCTCCTGTTAAACCTTTCCCTAGTTTCATGAACTGTATCTATTCTGTGGTCCTCTCCTCTCCCAGGTTTAACAGAGCCAGTTTTAATTCGACTGGATGTGGACACCAAACTGAACGACCAGCTGAAGGTAGGTGTCGTAACTCATAGCACACAATTAAAAAACCTTATTTTAGACCGATTTACATTTGATACAACCACTAATAAAATAAAAACTGATATGATACTGGAGTTGATGGGGATGGATTTAATTTCCTTTTGCTTTTCATATTTTGATGTCTTATGTGGCACACTATTACAATTTGCTTGTAAAATAGTTTAAGAACAATCTTAACCCTCTCCGTAGCCAGTGATTTTCTGACAGTCTGTTTTTTTTTTTTTTTTGCACATATAGTAGACATGTTTGTCCGTGTTTTCTCTCCCGGTGCACTCTGTGTTCTGTTTGTGGGTGCACTCTGTGTTCTGTTTGTGGGTGCACTCTGTGTTCTGTTTGTGGGTGCACTCTGTGTTCTGTTTGTGGGTGCACTCTGTGTTCTGTTTGTGGGTGCACTCTGTGTTCTGTTTGTGGGTGCACTCTGTGTTCTGTTTGTGGGTGCACTCTGTGTTCTGTTTGTGGGTGCACTCTGTGTTCTGTTTGTGGGTGCACTCTGTGTTCTGTTTGTGGGTGCACTCTGTGTTCTGTTTGTGGGTGCACTCTGTGTTCTGTTTGTGGGTGCACTCTGTGTTCTGTTTGTGGGTGCACTCTGTGTTCTGTTTGTGGGTGCACTCTGTGTTTTGTTTGTGGGTGCACTCTGTGTTTTGTTTGTGGGTGCACTCTGTGTTTTGTTTGTGGGTGCACTCTGTTTTGTTTGTGGGTGCACTCTGTGTTTTGTTTGTGGGTGCACCGTGTGTTCTGTTTGTGGGTGCACCGTGTGTTCTGTTTGTGGGTGCACCGTGTGTTCTGTTTGTGGGTGCACCGTGTGTTCTGTTTGTGGGTGCACCGTGTGTTCTGTTTGTGGGTGCACCGTGTGTTCTGTTTGTGGGTGCACCGTGTGTTTTGTTTGTGGGTGCACTCTGTTCTGTTTGTGGGTGCACTCTGTGTTCTGTTTGTGGGTGCACTCTGTGTTCTGTTTGTGGGTGCACTCTGTGTTCTGTTTGTGGGTGCACTCTGTGTTCTGTTTGTGGGTGCACTCTGTGTTCTGTTTGTGGGTGCACTCTGTGTTTTGTTTGTGGGTGCACTCTGTGTTTTGTTTGTGGGTGCACTCTGTGTTTTGTTTGTGGGTGCACTCTGTGTTTTGTTTGTGGGTGCACCCTGTGTTTTGTTTGTGGGTGCACCCTGTGTTTTGTTTGTGGGTGCACCGTGTGTTTTGTTTGTGGGTGCACCGTGTGTTCTGTTTGTGGGTGCACCGTGTGTTCTGTTTGTGGGTGCACCGTGTGTTCTGTTTGTGGGTGCACCGTGTGTTCTGTTTGTGGGTGCACCGTGTGTTTTGTTTGTGGGTGCACCCTGTGTTCTGTTTGTGGGTGCACTCTGTGTTCTGTTTGTGGGTGCACTCTGTGTTCTGTTTGTGGGTGCACTCTGTGTTCTGTTTGTGGGTGCACTCTGTGTTCTGTTTGTGGGTGCACTCTGTGTTCTGTTTGTGGGTGCACTCTGTGTTCTGTTTGTGGGTGCACTCTGTGTTTTGTTTGTGGGTGCACTCTGTGTTCTGTTTGTGGGTGCACTCTGTGTTCTGTTTGTGGGTGCACTCTGTGTTCTGTTTGTGGGTGCACTCTGTGTTCTGTTTGTGGGTGCACTCTGTGTTTTGTTTGTGGGTGCACTCTGTGTTTTGTTTGTGGGTGCACTCTGTGTTCTGTTTGTGGGTGCACTCTGTGTTCTGTTTGTGGGTGCACTGTGCTTATTGTTTCTGGATGCACTGTGTTTTCTCTCCAGCTTGCGTTTTTCCATCTGCGGGTGGATGATAAGCCGGCTCTGCTGCTGCACTTGCTGAGGAACGTGATAAAGCCACAGGAGCAGACAGTGGTGTTCGTAGCTACCAGGCACCATGTGGAGTACCTGAAGGAGGTGAGGCTGACCAGCAGGGTGGGGCTGGCACTGGCACTGGCACTGCTCTGTATCACAAGCCTGTATAAAATGAGGAAACGGGAGAGTCTCCAGAGCCAGTCCTGTTCCAGGGGAAAAGTCTGTCCCATACGCAAAATGACCAATAAGACCATATCATTTGTATGATGCTTGCTTTAAATTCCGCTAATTGCTGCTGTGGATTGATCCATCCATGTTCTACCAAGAATCAGGGAAGCAACAAAACACAAGAGGTTGTATATGGAATACCGTGTAGGATGCTGTGCGATACAAGCTGATATCCACACCAGCAGAGGTTAGGGCAGCTACCCACATGTGACAATGAGTGGGTGAAAATCAGCTTGTATCATACACCCAGCTGGGTTTGCTGGGTGAGTCTCTGGATTTGTGTGAATGCAGTTCCGCTGGGTGAGTCTCTGGGTTTGTGTGAATGCAGTTCTGCTGGGTTTGCTGGGTGAGTCTCTGGGTTTGTGTGAATGCAGTTGCACTGGGTTTGCTGAGTGAGCCTCTGGTTTGTTGCAGTTGTTGATGTTGGAGGGGATGGACTGTGCGTACATCTACAGCGCGCTGGACCAGACGGCCAGGAAGATCAACATTGGGAAGTTTGTGCACAGGAAGGCGATGGTGATGATCGTGACGGACGTGGCAGCTCGCGGGATAGATATCCCCATGCTGGACAACGTCATCAACTACAACTTCCCCTCCAAGGCCAAGCTCTTCCTGCACAGAGTCGGTGAGGAGAGTTTCCTGTTTGCATTCAGATCTGTTCATAGAGAATTCTCACTTCTTGTAGTTTGCATTGTGAATCCTTACCCCCCCTGCTGTTTTTATAAAATACTTTACCAATGCTGTATCCAGTGTCCCTGCGGAAATATATTTAAAAATAATCTGAATTGTTTTGATATGCTTGTTAACACTTCATTAATCAACTGGAAGTACATTTCTCAGCTTTTAGTCGGGAGCATTAGGCAGAAGAGAGAATTTCTCTTTGAAGTATTCTAGTGTAAACCGAGCATGCTCACTCAGTGTCTTGTTTTCTGTGGACACAATAGTCATTAATTCAAATCTGAGCTGTTTGATCTGGATACACTGTGATGAGGATACTAGGGATAAGGCAATCCAACATTAGTGCTAATCGGGGTCTGTGAAACCAAATGTTTTAAATGTAATCTCTGTACTAAGGACAGGTTTTAACTTGTCTCCAGAGTCTATGAAAATACAACCTGGTATTCATGAAACTCTTTGCTTAAATAAATAGTGTGAAGAGGGCTCATTGTGGTAAACCTGGTAAGATGCTCAGTGTGTTTAAAGCACACTGTTCTCATCTAACCAGTCCCTTTGCGTCTGTGTGTGTATGTGTGGTGTGTGTGTAGGTCGTGTGGCGAGAGCAGGGAGGAGTGGTACAGCGTACAGCCTGGTGGCTCCAGATGAGATCGCCTTCGTGTTTGACCTGCACCTCTTCCTAGGACGCCCCCTGCAGCTTGCAGGGCCCAGGCACAGCCAGCCAGGTATGACTCGTACAGCAAGATCTACATTTATCCTACCTCCTCTGGCAACACGCACAATCCCGGTTGCACTTAATGTACTTTTATTTTAGATAATCACATTTTGTGTTGTGAGTTGATGCTATTTTTTGTTTTTGAATACAAACAAGTGTGCAGCTTGAATTTCACTTACAAAGTATGACATAATTTCCAGAAACAATCAAACATATAAATTGATATAAATCAAATTATTGTCGTTATCTCAGTAATCAATTTACAGTGCTCGCTCAGTAAATTGTAGAATTGTAAATTGTCGCTCACTGCCTTGGATATTTCAGGTACAAGTTAAAAGGAGAAACAACAAGGGCACTGTATAATCCTAGCTCCAGTTTAGGCAGCTGTATCGCTCATACGCTGTGTGTCAGTGGAGCCCCCATCTCATGCTCCCCCTCTCTCCCTGTGTGTAGATGACAGCGTGCTGTGTGTCAGTGGAGCCTGTCTCATGCTCCCCCTCTCTCCCTGTGTGTAGATGACAGCGTGCTGTGTGTCAGTGGAGCCTGTCTCATGCTCCCCCTCTCTCCCTGTGTGTAGATGACAGCGTGCTGTGTGTCAGTGGAGCCCCCATCTCATGCTCCCCCTCTCTCCCTGTGTGTAGATGACAGCGTGCTGTGTGTCAGTGGAGCCCCCGTCTCATGCTCCCCCTCTCTCCCTGTGTGTAGATGACAGCGTGCTGTGTGTCAGTGGAGCCCCCGTCTCATGCTCCCCCTCTCTCCCTGTGTGTAGATGACAGCGTGCTGTGTGTCAGTGGAGCCCCCGTCTCATGCTCCCCCTCTCTCCCTGTGTGTAGATGACAGCGTGCTGTGTGTCAGTGGAGCCCGTCTCATGCTCCCCCTCTCTCCCTGTGTGTAGATGACAGCATGCTGTGTGTCAGTGGAGCCCCCGTCTCATGCTCCCCCTCTCTCCCTGTGTGTAGATGACAGCGTGCTGTGTGTCAGTGGAACCCGTCTCATGCCCCCCCTCTTGCCCTGTGTAGATGAGGACAGTGTGATGGGGGCTCCACTGACACGTCGCATGCTTCTCCCTCTCCGTGTGTAGATGAGGACGGCGTGTGTGGGCGAGTTCCGCAGAGTATCCTGGACGACGAGGAGGCTATGCTGGTAACGGCTCATGAGAACTCGCTGGACCTGCAGAACATGCGCCGCATCTCTGACAACGCCTACATGCAGTACCTCAAGTCCCGGCCCAACCCCTCGCCTGAGTCAGTCAAGAGAGTTAAGGAGACTGACTTCTCCAGTCTTGCAGTCCACCCCCTCCTCGGTCAGTCTCTTTCACTGTTCCTATCGAAATTAAACTAACATTGAGAAGCTGTCGAGTGTTTGTTCTCTGTGTTTCTTTTGTGTTTAACTTGATATTGACAGGCATGAAAGTTACTAATGTTTTGCTTGCCTTTTGTTTTGAGCATGATTCAACTTTTCTCAGATGTATTGTTTAGTTTCTTTTGGCCGTTTTGAACATTAAAATAATTGCCTAACTCCAGAGCATCCAGCCATTCCAGTATTCTTATTGCAAGCTTTGTTTATCTTTAAAAACTGTGCTTTTTACCTGGTGTACCAAAAATTATCCCCTGAAGAAACTGCTCTTCTCAGAGAAGAGAGCGTTCTGTGCAGAGTAGAGTCACGTGCCGAGCTCTGCAAAAACGCGACCAGTTTGACAAGAAATACAAGCACTGCTAAATCACAATGTAGAATCATTTGTTTCAAGTTTTATTTTAAATAGCACTTTGATATAGTATATTATTAATTACCTTAAAATTACACAAGGCAATTTATTTGTAGGTGCGTGCATACCAGCTAAAGAAAGGGATGATTGAACATTAAAATTATATAACCCGAACACCCAAACGGCCAAACAGAAACAATATATCCAAGGGAAGTTGAAACGTGCATAAAACAAAAGCAAGCAAAACATTAGTAAACTTTCATACCTAGAACTTTCTTACCTTTCATACCTAGGAGACAGAAGTAGGTCACTGTGCCACTAGAGGGCACTGTTGAACAGCCTGGGTGTGTTGTGTGCATTTTCTTAAGGTTCTTTTTTTTTTTTTTTCAGGTTCTGTGCTAGAAAATGTGGAGTTGGAGAGACTGAAGGTGGTTGACAGCATCAAGCAATATAAATCCAGAGCAGTAAGTTCCACAGGTTCTCATGTGCATTACTGTGGCGTGCTTCGAGGTAATAATTGGATTCCCCAGTCAATAGAGGTTATTACCAAGGAATATGCCACTGAAATGCCACTATTTTACTACGACTTTTTAAAATTGAAAATGCTTTAGCATTGAATGCCTTTAAAATGATATACACCGACCATCACAGTGCAAGGAGCTTCCACTGTTCTGTTTTGAGCAGCGTTTTCCTTGTTTATTATTTTATTCTGTAGAGCAGTGTTTTCCTTGTTTATTATTTTATTCTGTAGAGCAGTGTTTTCCTTGTTTATTATTTTATTGTGTAGAGCAGTGTTTTCCTTGTTTATTATTTTATTGTTTAGAGCAGTGTTTTCCTTGTTTATTATTTTATTGTGTAGAGCAGTGTTTTCCTTGTTTATTATTTTATTGTGTAGAGCAGCGTTTTCCTTGTTTATTATTTTATTGTGTAGAGCAGTGTTTTCCTTGTTTATTATTTTATTCTGTAGAGCAGTGTTTTCCTTGTTTATTATTTTATTCTGTAGAGCAGTGTTTTCCTTGTTTATTATTTTATTGTGTAGAGCAGTGTTTTCCTTGTTTATTATTTTATTGTGTAGAGCAGTGTTTTCCTTGTTTATTATTTTATTGTGTAGAGCAGCGTTTTCCTTGTTTATTATTTTATTGTGTAGAGCAGCGTTTTCCTTGTTTATTATTTTATTCTGTAGAGCAGTGTTTTCCTTGTTTATTATTTTATTGTGTAGAGCAGTGTTTTCCTTGTTAATTATTTTATTGTGTAGAGCAGCGTTTTCCTTGTTTATTATTTTATTGTTTAGAGCAGTGTTTTCCTTGTTTATTATTTTATTGTGTAGAGCAGCGTTTTCCTTGTTTATTATTTTATTGTGTAGAGCAGTGTTTTCCTTGTTTATTATTTTATTGTGTAGAGCAGTGTTTTCCTTGTTTATTATTTTATTCTGTAGAGCAGTGTTTTCCTTGTTTATTATTTTATTGTGTAGAGCAGCGTTTTCCTTGTTTATTATTTTATTGTGTAGAGCAGCGTTTTCCTTGTTTATTATTTTATTGTGTAGAGCAGTGTTTTCCTTGTTTATTATTTTATTGTGTAGAGCAGCGTTTTCCTTGTTTATTATTTTATTGTTTAGAGCAGTGTTTTCCTTGTTTATTATTTTATTCTGTAGAGCAGTGTTTTCCTTGTTTATTATTTTATTCTGTAGAGCAGTGTTTTCCTTGTTTATTATTTTATTGTTTAGAGCAGTGTTTTCCTTGTTTATTATTTTATTGTTTAGAGCAGTGTTTTCCTTGTTTATTATTTTATTCTGTAGAGCAGTGTTTTCCTTGTTTATTATTTTATTGTGTAGTGTTTTCCTTGTTTATTATTTTATTCTGTAGAGCAGCGTTTTCCTTGTTTATTATTTTATTGTGTAGAGCAGTGTTTTCCTTGTTTATTATTTTATTCTGTAGAGCAGTGTTTTCCTTGTTTATTATTTTATTGTGTAGTGTTTTCCTTGTTTATTATTTTATTCTGTAGAGCAGCGTTTTCCTTGTTTATTATTTTATTGTGTAGAGCAGTGTTTTCCTTGTTTATTATTTTATTCTGTAGAGCAGCGTTTTCCTTGTTTATTATTTTATTCTGTAGAGCAGTGTTTTCCTTGTTTATTATTTTATTGTGTAGTGTTTTCCTTGTTTATTATTTTATTCTGTAGAGCAGCGTTTTCCTTGTTTATTATTTTATTGTGTAGAGCAGTGTTTTCCTTGTTTATTATTTTATTCTGTAGAGCAGTGTTTTCCTTGTTTATTATTTTATTCTGTAGAGCAGTGTTTTCCTTGTTTATTATTTTATTGCGTAGAGCGTTTTCCTTGTATATTATTTTATTACGTAGAGTAGTGTTTTCCTTCTGTTTTATTATTTTATTGTGTAACTGTTTCTCCATCTTTGAACAGACGATTTTCGAGATCAATGCGACCAATAAGACCACAGCGGGTGAGGTGATGCGAGCAAAGAGGAGTCGAGACGTGCGGCTGGTCGACAAGTTCCAGAAATCCCGCAAGGACAAGGCAGCAGAGAGCCTGCTGGGCCAGTCTGCTGCCAGCCTGCCGCGGGCAGAGTCAGACGAGGAGAGCATCCAGGTACCCTTCAGAAACCACAGCCACAGCATTGAAGAGTACGGCTGTATGACCAGGGCCAGGGTTTAAAAAAAAAAAAAAAAGTTTTAGAAGTGCATTCTTCCCTAACATTACTGTGATCAAGGAAAGTCTGTTTCTTCCAGGATAGCTTAATATAGAAAGGGTTATCTTGTACATTGTTGGCATACAGGAACTAAAATCGCCTTTAGAAACCTGAGCAAACCTAAGCTCTATCGACCTTGCATTACAAGACAGTGCTGTGTACTATATCGGCACTACAGAATAGCCTCTTCATTGCTGCTGTCCTGACCCACACCTTCTAAACTCCAGCACTGTTGATTGCTGCTGCTGTCCAGCGAATAGGACTACTGCCTTCACTATTAAATATTGTTGTTTTTTTTGCTGCAGAATGTGTTTTCAGAAGTGCTTGGTGGCAAGAGGAAGAAGCCACAGAGTGAAACGGACGCTCCCAACAAGAGAGCCAAGGAGGCAGGGCGCGATGAAGAGTTTTACATCCCGTACCGACCCAAGGACTTCGACTCAGAGAGAGGGTAAGAGATCTGGAAACATGCTTTCACACCCTGGTGTGGCCCTGGAACCCCAACCTGGTACATATACTGTATCACAGGCACAGTACACGGTTTACTCCAAGCTGTAAATGGGAAAAGGCAATTAACAATCAGATTTTAAAATAACTAGATAGATTTAGATTTAGTGACGAAAAAAATCGAACCAGAAATTTAAAAGCAAGAGACGATCTGGTTTGTGTGGGTAAATACATAATTAAGTGTATCGGTACTCAAATAGCCCTAAATTAAAAAGGATGCGATGCAGTTTAGTGTTGAGGTTAGGAATGTACTCTAACCCTGCCTCCCTCTCTCTCTTCTCCCCAGGCTCAGTATGCAAGGAGAAGGCAGCACATTCGAGCAGCAGGCATCGGGGGCAGTCCTGGACCTCATGGGGGACGAAGGGGACAAGATGAACCAGCACAAGCACATGATGAAATGGTAAGAACCGCTGTGTGACTCGGTTCAGCAGCCTGAAGACACTGATTTTAAAAAAATAAATAAAATGGAGCGCTGCATTATGACTATTTGAATTACACAATCTAAGTTTAGTTATATGTTTAGTAGCAATAGTTGTCCACTAGGCTGTGTAAAGGTAGCGGCATTCATGTTGCACCCCTGTCTCTGCTAAGCATGTGAGTTTACTGGCTGTGTTGTCTTCAACCTCCTCCAGGGACCGCAAGAAGAAGCGCTTTGTGAGGGAGACGGGGAAGGGGGACAAGAAGAAGACCGTGAGGATAGAGAGCGGGCAGCTTGTCAGCAAATCCTTCAAGAAAAACTTGTATCCTCTCGAGCTGCTGTTGGCCAGCGCTGTCACTGGACAGTCTTGTACATGTGCTGCAGGACAGAGACTTAATCTTTGTCACTTTCATTTAGTTGTATCCCCCGGCGTATGCGTTATATTGCAGGGGATACAGCAAAGGTAAAGTAATGAGTTTCTTGTAACTCTCCTAGCCCATCGTCTAAAGAGCAAAGATACGTTGGCTTACTGAATCCAGCATGGTTAGGGACGACAGTGTTCCAGTACAGCCTGCAACCTCAAGAAATCTGAATCTCAAAGCATTTTTCAAACAAGGTAAAAAGACAAACTGGTCAGTTTAATTCTTGTCCCTCTAAAACAAAAGAAACTTCTGGCTCTTGAAATCGTAGAGCAGTTTCCATTGTCACTGCTGCCTTCTTTGCCCCGTCTGCTTATGGTGGGGATCCACTGAAGGATGGACCAATAGCTAGGTGGGTGCACCTGGAAGCTTCATGTATTGCACTTGTGTTTAAGCTTGGGGTGTCTATAGAGGTTTATAGTGAACCTCGTATCCAGAGTAAAGACCTCTTGGTTTGAATTGGCTCTCGACGACCAGAGCTGCCTGTCCTTGTGTAGAGTTAGCGTTTTGTTTTAATGCACCATGTGGTTACAATGGTAGTTTAGTTACTAAAGGTTTCTGTGATCAGCCTGTCTTGTATGCACTTCCTTGACCATTCACCCCACAGCTACGAGGAGTGGAAGAAGAAATACAAGGTGGAGGACGGAGTGTCTGACAACGAATCAGGAGGAGAGGGAGGTGGCAGCCGGGCCAGGACAGCGGGAGGAGGAAGAGGAGGTAGAGGAGGTACAGTAATATGCATCTGCTGCTGCTATAGAAAATACAATTTATAGACTGCATCTTTTATTAAAGAAGAATTTCCAGTTCTGCACTGGTGGTGGATGCTTATCATCTGTGGGACTGATTACATATTAATCTTTAGAATAATCTTTAGTCTGCATTTATTTAAAGAGCATGTACCTTCTAATTATTATTACTGTTATTTTTTACTGTTCCCATTTCCTTTTATTATTATTATTTATTTCTTGGCAGACGCCCTTATCCAGGGCCTACTGTTTGCAATTGTGAAGCATTGCCAAATGTTCATGTTTGAGGCAGACAGTTTTATAATGCAAAAAATAAAGGCTAAATGCAATACAGACCATGATTTTTACAGACCCAGAGTGGTGAGGTAGCTTAAGTGGAGATCTGTGAAACCAGCCACAGCAGCGTATGTAAATACAGCCACTGTTTAGATCATTAAAACGGGGGCTGTCGTGTACACAGGTTATGCAAAGTAAACATGTAACCTTGCATGGGAGTCTCTGTAATGTATTTCTTTCAGTGAATTCTGCTGCACTACAAGGACATATCTCCCATAGTATTTACATTGTGACAGAGCACTAGCCCGTCTGCTGTGGCACATTGCTGTATTGTTTCTCTCTG
Organism: Acipenser ruthenus; assembly: GCF_902713425.1. Classification (NCBI taxonomy): domain Eukaryota; kingdom Metazoa; phylum Chordata; class Actinopteri; order Acipenseriformes; family Acipenseridae; genus Acipenser; species Acipenser ruthenus. The sequence goes on from NC_081199.1 coordinate 12,317,887, forward strand.
TTTGGCAGGGAGGAGGGGTGGCAGAGGAGCCCCCACCCCCCCCAGACGGGCCCCGGTGCAGAAGTCCCGTCCAGAGCTGAAGAGCCACGATCAGATTCTGAAGCAGCGCAAGAAGAAGCAGAAACAGCAGTTCCTGCAGAGCGGGGGCCTCCAGAAGCTACGGGGCAAGAACCAGTCGCGCCTGCATGAGATGAAGAGGTCCGGCTTCGGGAGGGGTGCTGTCAAAAAGGGCAAGCTGCGCAAGAGGCTGTGAGGGGAAGGGGAGCTGCTCACTGACGCGCCATTGCAAAGGAGAGGGGTCGGGACCTGTCTGGACTCAATGGGGGGGGTGGAAAGGCACCTTTTGTAGATTTAATAACTGACCCTCCGCTCAGCCTTAACCTTGGTGGTGCACGGACATGCCTCATAACACAGTCTGCTCTTAGCTTGAATTCATCCCTTTTAACCCTTTGATTACCAATGTTATTCCTGAACAACACCAGGATTTTAAAAACAAACTGCATTTTTGTTCACATAGCAACCAATGGGATCATGGTTTTATATCCTAGTTTGGAATTCTAAACATAATAGTTTTTGGACAAACACTTGTAAAAATAACTTGTTTAATTTAATTAGAACACAAATGTATTGCGTTGGCATTTAATTAGGGAATTCAAGGGTTAAAGTTTGGGGATTTAAATTCTTTACAAACTCAGAACAGTATTTGGTATTTATTATTATTATTATTTGTTTATTTAGCAGACGCCTTTATCCAAGGCGACTTACAGAGACTAGGGTGTGTGAACTATGCATCAGCTGCAGAGTCACTTACAACTACGTCTCACCCGAAAGACGGAGCACAAGGAGGTTAAGTGACTTGCTCAGGGTCACACAATGAGTCAGTGGCTGAGGTGGGATTTGAACCGGGGACCTCCTGGTTACAAGCCCTTTTCTTTAACCACTGGACCACACAGCCTCCTTTTATGTTTATAAAACCTGTGCTTCATTGAAATGAAATTGCAGCCAGACTGTGGTCAGTCTCCCTAAACTGGCAAAAACGTATGACAATAACAAGACTAGTATCATCTTTGTTAGTGATAGATTTGCGTTAACATTATAGAACAATGGTGCTCTTTGCTTCCACGCTGTATTTGTGTTGCCCCAATGGGGTAGAAACGCCCAGAAACAATGTGCTCTACTTCAATGAATAAAGAAAGATCCTTTACAATAGCTTTGTTTTCTTTTACAAATAAATCCACATTTTAGTGCACAGATGATTTGTAACAAGGGTGCCACTTTGGAGAGTGCTGTGGGAAGCTTTCTGTTACCAGCAAATGGAGTCTGCCACCCTTCATCTTTTAAGACAAGCAGTTTATACCTGTTGAGATCATAGCTACACACAGCAAAAATGTGTCTGGGATGTCATGATTTACAGGACCGAAGTGTTGACCATATACTTTATGGTAAAGCCAGGCACACACTACTGGACCACAGTTGCTGGCTGCAGTTGCTCCCCAGAACACAAAGCAGCTGTAAGTAAAGCCAAACAGAACACAAGTGGATAAATAGAAAGATCCTTCCCCCAAGTACTTGATAAGCTGTGAATTAGAACATGATGGCATTGGCACAGTAATTAAACTCCCTCTGTTGCAGGAACGCTGTTGATGTAAGGTTCTTGGAAGACATTCTGACACTGATTGCTCTATTTAAAACTGCAAACAATTTATTTCCGCTAGTTTCGCAGACCCCAATTATCACTACTCTTGCAGTACCGAGTGCTAGCTTAGAAAAAGTAGCACAAGACTTGTGCAAATCAAGGTCTGTGAAACCGGTCTCACAATTAAATGCTGTGATCTAGTGGGCGTCAAGGTCAGCGACAATGAAGTCATGTAGTCATCCATCTCTGACATTTTCATAGGGCTGCAGTGCTCCAGCAGAGCTAAAAAAATATTGACAACTTGTGCACTGGTTTTAACTGTTCTGTGCTGTGAAATACTGTCCTTTCTTTTTCTTTAACCATAGTTACTTGTTTATACCTTGCCCTCTGGTTCATTAGTGGCTTAAACATGTTTCCCAATGTTTCTTTTTTATAGGAAAATGTGCAGCCTATGAAATGGTAGTGCAGATGTGCAGTGCTTTCATTTTTCTATTTGAAAACTATCCATATCTAGTAGAGTGGTAGCAGTGCGTCTGTCTCATTGTCTGGTTTCTCTCCAGGGTGAAGCTGATACGGAGATCACATTCTCTTTGAGTGTTCTTAAATTGTTATCTGGAACAAAGAAAAACTCATTTTAAATAGATATCAGTGTTGTAATTTTAATGAACGTTTTGAAATATGATACGAGTTCAAACTAACGTAGCCTGAAAAAGAGGCCAATAGAGAAGTAAAAGAAATATCTAAATTAAAGTCACTAAAGGGACTGAATGTGCGTGGCTGCATATTCTAGGCAGTTAAAATAGTGTAGAAAGAACACAATCCAATCTGGGGTCCAGTACTTTAAGAGCAGGAAAATACTTCTGCGTTTGGAAATTCCAATGTGTCCAGTTCCTACCTTCTACTGGTTGTTTGACTGTGTATTTGAGGTGGGATTGGCGTCCATCCTCTTCAGATCACGGAGGATATCTGTCTGGTCCACGATGAACATCTGAATCTACCAACAAAACCAGGTAAGATAAGTGTTCCATTTACAATGGAAGAGTGTAGAACTTCCATTTGTTAAACCACTGGACCACACTGCCTCCCTCCCTGTCCCTCAGCTCTGCACTGAATCCTGAGAGTGTTCGAGGAAGGAGGAAACCAGCTCTGCACTGAATCCTGAGTGTCTGAGGAAGCTAGCTCTGCACTGAATTCTGAGTGAGGAAGCAGCTCTGCACTGAATCCTGAGTGTCTGAGGAAGCTAGCTCGGCACTGAATCCTGAGTGAGGAAGCTAGCTCTGCACTGAATCCTGAGTGTCTGAGGAAGCTAGCTCGGCACTGAATCCTGAGTGTGTCTGAGGAAGGAGGAAGCTAGCTCTACACTGAATCCTGAGTGTGTCTGAGGAAGGAGGAAGCTAGCTCTGCACTGAATCCTGAGTGTGTCTGAGGAAGGAGGAAGCTAGCTCTACACTGAATCCTGAGTGTGTCTGAGGAAGGAGGAAGCTAGCTCTGCACTACATCCTGAATGTGTCTGAGGAAGGAGGAAGCTAGCTCTGCACTGAATCCTGAGTGTCTGAGGAAGCTAGCTCTGCACTGAATCCTGAGTGTGTCTGAGAGAGGAAGCTAGCTCTGCACTGAATCCTGAGTGTCTGAGGAAGTTAGCTCTGCACTGAATCCTGAGTGTGTCTGAGAGAGGAAGCTAGCTCTGCACTAAATCCTGAGTGTCTGAGGAAGCTAGCTCTGCACTGAATCCTGAGTGTGTCTGAGGAAGGAGGAAGCTAGCTCTACACTGAATCCTGAGTGTGTCTGAGGAAGGAGGAAGCTAGCTCTGCACTGAATCCTGAGTGTGTCTGAGGAAGGAGGAAGCTAGCTCTGCACTAAATCCTGAATGTGTCTGAGGAAGGAGGAAGCTAGCTCTGCACTGAATCCTGAGTGTCTGAGGAAGCTAGCTCTGCACTGAATTCTGAGTGTGTCTGAGGAAGGAGGAAGCTAGCTCTGCACTGAATCCTGAGTGTCTGAGGAAGCTAGCTCTGCACTGAATCCTGAGTGTGTCTGAGAGAGGAAGCTAGCTCTGCACTAAATCCTGAGTGTCTGAGGAAGCTAGCTCTGCACTGAATCCTGAGTGTGTCTGAGGAAGGAGGAAGCTAGTTCTGCACTGAATCCTGAGAGTGTCTGAGGAAGGAGGAAGCTAGCTCTGCACTGAATCCTGAGTTTCTGAGGAAGCTAGCTCTGCACTGAATTCTGAGTGTGTCTGAGGAAGGAGGAAGCTAGCTCTGCACTGAATCCTGAGTGTCTGAGGAAGCTAGCTCTGCACTGAATTCTGAGTGTGTCTGAGGAAGGAGGAAGCTAGCTCTGCACTGAATCCTGAGTGTCTGAGGAAGCTAGCTCTGCACTGAATTCTGAGTGTGTCTGAGGAAGGAGGAAGCTAGCTCTGCACTGAATCCTGAGTGTCTGAGGAAGCTAGCTCTGCACTGAATCCTGAGTGTGTCTGAGAGAGGAAGCTAGCTCTGCACTAAATCCTGAGTGTCTGAGGAAGCTAGCTCTGCACTGAATCCTGAGTGTGTCTGAGGAAGGAGGAAGCTAGCTCTGCACTGAATCCTGAGAGTGTCTGAGGAAGGAGGAAGCTAGCTCCGCACAGAATCCTGAATGTGTCTGAGGAAGGAGGAAGCTAGCTCTGCACTGAATCCTGAGTGTGTCTGAGGAAGGAGGAAGCTAGCTCTGCACTGAATCCTGAGTGTCTGAGGAAGCTAGCTCTGCACTGAATTCTGAGTGTGTCTGAGGAAGGAGGAAGCTAGCTCTGCACTGAATCCTGAGTGTCTGAGGAAGCTAGCTCTGCACTGAATTCTGAGTGTGTCTGAGGAAGGAGGAAGCTAGCTCTGCACTGAATCCTGAGTGTCTGAGGAAGCTAGCTCTGCACTGAATCCTGAGTGTGTCTGAGGAAATTAGCTCTGCACTGAATCCTGAGTTTCTGAGGAAGCTAGCTCTGCACTGAATTCTGAGTGTCTGAGGAAGGAGGAAGCTAGCTCTGCACTGAATCCTGAGTGTCTGAGGAAGCTAGCTCTGCACTGAATTCTGAGTGTGTCTGAGGAAGGAGGAAGCTAGCTCTGCACTGAATCCTGAGTGTCTGAGGAAGCTAGCTCTGCACTGAATCCTGAGTGTCTGAGGAAGCTAGCTCTGCACTGAATCCTGAGTGTATGAGGAAGGAGGAAACTAGCTCTGCACTGAATCCTGAGTGTCTGAGGAAGCTAGCTCTGCACTGAATTCTGAGTGTGTCTGAGGAAGGAGGAAGCTAGCTCTGCACTGAATCCTGAGTGTCTGAGGAAGCTAGCTCTGCACTGAATCCTGAGTGTCTGAGGAAGCTAGCTCTGCACTGAATCCTGAGTGTATGAGGAAGGAGGAAGCTAGCTCTGCACTGAATCCTGAGTGTCTGAGGAAGCTAGCTCTGCACTGAATTCTGAGTGTGTCTGAGGAAGGAGGAAGCTAGCTCTGCACTGAATCCTGAGTGTCTGAGGAAGCTAGCTCTGCACTGAATCCTGAGTGTCTGAGGAAGCTAGCTCTGCACTGAATTCTGAGTGTGTCTGAGGAAGGAGGAAGCTAGCTCTGCACTGAATCCTGAGTGTCTGAGGAAGCTAGCTCTGCACTGAATCCTGAGTGTCTGAGGAAGCTAGCTCTGCACTGAATCCTGAGTGTATGAGGAAGGAGGAAACTAGCTCTGCACTGAATCCTGACTGTCTGAGGAAGCTAGCTCTGCACTGAATCCTGAGTGTCTGAGGAAGCTAGCTCTGCACTGAATCCTGAGTGTCTGAGGAAGCTAGCTCTGCACTGAATCCTGAGTGTCTGAGGAAGCTAGCTCTGCACTGAATCCTGAGTGTATGAGGAAGGAGGAAACTAGCTCTGCACTGAATCCTGACTGTCTGAGGAAGCTAGCTCTGCACTGAATCCTGAGTGTGTCTGAGGAAATTAGCTCTGCACTGAATCCTGAGTTTCTGAGGAAGCTAGCTCTGCACTGAATTCTGAGTGTGTCTGAGGAAGGAGGAAGCTAGCTCTGCACTGAATCCTGAGTGTCTGAGGAAGCTAGCTCTGCACTGAATCCTGAGTGTCTGAGGAAGCTAGCTCTGCACTGAATCCTGAGTGTATGAGGAAGGAGGAAACTAGCTCTGCACTGAATCCTGACTGTCTGAGGAAGCTAGCTCTGCACTGAATCCTGAGTGTGTCTGAGGAAGGAGGAAGCTAGCTCTGCACTGAATCCTGAGTGTCTGAGGAAGCTAGCTCTGCACTGAATTCTGAGTGTGTCTGAGGAAGGAGGAAGCTAGCTCTGCACTGAATCCTGAGTGTCTGAGGAAGCTAGCTCTGCACTGAATCCTGAGTGTCTGAGGAAGCTAGCTCTGCACTGAATCCTGAGTGTATGAGGAAGGAGGAAACTAGCTCTGCACTGAATCCTGACTGTCTGAGGAAGCTAGCTCTGCACTGAATCCTGAGTGTGTCTGAGGAAATTAGCTCTGCACTGAATCCTGAGTTTCTGAGGAAGCTAGCTCTGCACTGAATTCTGAGTGTGTCTGAGGAAGGAGGAAGCTAGCTCTGCACTGAATCCTGAGTGTCTGAGGAAGCTAGCTCTGCACTGAATTCTGAGTGTGTCTGAGGAAGGAGGAAGCTAGCTCTGCACTGAATCCTGAGTGTCTGAGGAAGCTAGCTCTGCACTGAATCCTGAGTGTCTGAGGAAGCTAGCTCTGCACTGAATCCTGAGTGTATGAGGAAGGAGGAAACTAGCTCTGCACTGAATCCTGACTGTCTGAGGAAGCTAGCTTGGCACTGAATCCTGAGTGTCTTAGGAAGGAGGAAGGACGACGCTATCTCTGCCCTGACCCTTTTGAGCTGTCCATCCGTGTCTTCGATGGGGATATCGGCCTCCTGCACTCCTGCCTGCTTGTTCACCAGCTGCAATAGGTTCACAGAGGCCATCTTTATCTGCCCCAGAAGGAGGGTCTTCTTGGCTGCTGTGTTCTGGATGTGGTTCCACGTTGATTCCTGAGAGAGAAAAAAGAATCTTCAATTGCAAACTCTTCAGGGTATAAGATTATTCCTTCACAGTATTTTCAAGGCACCAGATTCTACTGCTACTCTATGGGTTGAGGTTTTCTGTTTTCTCAGCTACTCCTGGGTTTTGTTTACACATTACATTATCAAACTTGCGCCATTGGTTTTCATTTTAAAAATCACCCATCAAAAACTGACTGACTTGTAAGTTAAGCGATGGAGGATCATCCTGGTTACTTGGTGGAGAGTTCCTTCACAGTGGACAGTGAGTCTGGATAATGTTTTTTTTTCCTCAAGTTGATAATGCCATGGAAAAAAAGCTAAGGTGGTTTAATAGTGGGTTAACCACATTAAAAACTAATTTTCATGGGCTGAAAAAGAAGTGATGCCAAACCATTTTGGGAGAGTCAGTAATCTTTTATCCCAATAGGCTAACATTATTGCTAAATGTTGAACTGGAGGAATACCATTCCATTTCTCTATCAGTGCTTAGGATGATCTAAAAGTTGAACCATTGACCATGTCAGAGATTTGCCTGTTAAAGAGGTCGGCTGTAGTGTTTAAGCAGCAGGATATGTGAAGTGTAAGATTATTTAGTCTTTGCCATATACTTGTAAATAATGTAAACATCCAGATGAAAGTTGTAATGCATCGTGAAAAAGTAACAGCACTCGTGGTGGCTTTTTATACTGGTTACAAAGATTCCCAATAGGTTAAAGTATGATGGTTTAGGAACCTGACATTCCTAACCAGTGCAGTGTGAAACTGTGACAGGAATGCTGGTGCCAACTACTTGCTGGAATTACAGCTCTAAACTCTCCATGGTGACAGCATTGCTCAGTGTGTCTGAGGCTCACCCATTACAGCTCTCCACTCTCCATGGTGACAGCATTGCTCAGTGTGTCTGAGGCTCACCCATTACAGCTCTATACTCTCCACTGTGACAGCATTGCTCAGTGTGTCTGAGGCTCACCCGTTACAGCTCTATACTCTCCATGGTGACAGCATTTCTCAGTGTGTCTGAGGCTCACCCATTACAGCTCTATACTCTCCACTGTGACAGCATTGCTCAGTGTGTCTGAGGCTCACCCATTTGACAGTGTTGGAGCAGGCCTGGTCCAGGCACCCCTGCAGGGTGGCCAGCTCGTTGTTGTAATACAGGACCTGGGTGCTCTTGTCCTCGGTGAAGTGATGCAGTTCCAGCCGCTGGCTCTCCAGCTTCTCCTGGTTGTCACTGGCTTTGCGCAGCAGCTGCTCCCGAGTGGAGATCAGCGTGTCAAAGCGGCCAATCATCTCACGGATCTCCTGGAGCTGCAGGAAAGTGTGTGTGCGCATTACTGGAGTGCAATTAATAATTACAATGCAACCTGCACTAATATCATCATGATACTTTATTATTTAACTTTATCAATTGACTTTTTATCTATATATAAAGTATACAAAGTGTTATTGTGAAAAGCTTTTAGATTATGTGTCATAAAAAGGTCCACAGAAATTAAATGTTAAATTATATTACAATCAAACATTTCATGTAAAAGATCAATGTAAAATGCATTTTAAAAAGGTAAGCATACTCACGAAGAAACACGAAGGCTTTTTTGTGGAAAAAGAGGTGCGAGTAGGAAGTCTTGCTGCAGCAGTATAATTTTCAATTATTATTATCTCCCCCTCCCGACATACCATCTTTTTTCTTTTTTTACCAGTATGCATACCAGCTCATACCACCCCACTTTAATCACTGTTTATTATTATTATTATTATTTGTTTATTTAGCAGACGCCTTTATCCAAGGCGACTTACAGAGACTAGGGCGTGTGAACTATACATCAGCTGCAGAGTCACTTACAATTACGTCTCACCCGAAAGATGGAGCACAAGGAGGTTAAGTGACTTGCTCAGGGTCACACAATGAGTCAGTGGCTGAGGTGGGATTTGAACCGGGGACCTCCTGGTTACAAGCCCTTTTCTTTAACCACTGGACCACACAGCCTTCACATACAGTAATACATACAGCAACCACTAACACAGCACATACACCATGTTTGGCGCACAGAGAAGAGTGTTTCTACACGGAGGTCATACAGCTTACACAACGCTTCCTAGACAACCATTCAAGAGCGCCAGCTTAATAATAAATATCCCTCCCATTCATTGTGCATGGACAGGTAATGGATTTGAGGTATGAAAGCAATTCTTATTAAACTGCAAATACTTGACTATCTATTCAGGAACATGAGGGTATTTAGTAGAGACCGGTCTGACTGGTAAAACTGACCACAAGCTCTGCCCACCCTCGTGTTATTGCTGTGTCCTTACTTTGAGGAACTTGTTGAATTTCAGAAGAGACTCCTTCAACTGCTCCTCCCTCCTCTCCAGCTCCTCTCTACGCTGCTGCAGGCTCTCCATCTTCATCTGGAACTCCTGCAACAAGAGCAACACACTCACTCACACAGCTCACTCACTCACACAGCTCACACACACAGCACAGCACAGCTCACACAGCACAGCTCACACACTAACACAGCACAGCTCACTCTCACACAGCTCACTCACTCACACAGCTCACACACACAGCACAGTTCAATCACTCACACAGCACAGCTCACTCACACAAGCACAGCTCACTCACACAGCACAGCTCACTCACCACAGCACAGCTCACTCACACAGCACAGATCACTCACTCACACAGCACAGCTCACTCACTCACACACACAGCACAGCTCACTCACACAGCACAGCTCACACAGCACAGCTCACACAGCACAGCTCACATGCTCACAACACAGCTCACACACACACACAGCACAGCTCACTCACACAAACAGCCCAGCTCACTCACACACACACAGTAAAGCTACCTGTACTGCTGCTAGTTCATTAAATGCTTAATGACAATAAAGATTTTACAAAAAAAGCAAGGTCTGCTCCCCTCTCTACCTACCTCTCTTCAGTGCAGCCAAGCCCAGCGCTCCCTCACTTTCCTGCACTCCTCCCTATCTCTTTCTGGCTCCCAGGGTCTGCTCTCCCTCTCACCCCCCTCTCTCTCTCCTCCCTACCTCTCTTCCTCTGCTGCCAGTGCCTGCTCCTTCTATCTCTCCCTGAGTTTCTCTCTCTTTCTCCCTCGCCGTACCTCTTTCTGTGCTGCCAGTGCCTGCTTAACCTCGCTCATCTCCCTCCTCTTCTTCTCAGGAGTTGTTGCTGGCGTCAGATACTCGTCCTCCCTCTCCGGCATCTTACTGGACAGGACAGAAACAAAAAATAATTATTGTTGGCATTTTTACCAAAAAATCCAACAGTTAAACAAGTAAATATTAACTATACTTGTATTTAAATAGCAGACTACTGGTACGTTGATATAAAGTGGTAAACGAACAGAATATTAATACACGCACAATACCGGCAAAACAAACTAAATTTACACAAGCAACTTGTCTTCATAGACAGTTCGGAAATAATCTTCGAGGTTCAACGCCATTTTGTGAGATGTATCGTCCCGTCCTGGCAGTTCCTCAGAAGAAGAAATTCTCTTTTCTCACATACTTTGAACGCTGTCCCGTCACTATAGCAACAAGTGGCTGGATTTCCGGTGCCTCTGAAACAAACAAACCACACATTGGCACTGGGAAAACTGCTAGCCGAGAAAACAGCGTGCTGGTTTTCAACCTGTGGTCCGCGCACCAGTACTGGTACGCACCGACACTTCTTTATGACGATTTGATTCCTCAACCACAAAAATAAATTATGGATACTTATACTTACTCATACTTATATATTCTCTTATTTTAATATCATTATAATTATTAAATTTATGTCACCACTGCATTCATATAGCCTTGTTTTAGTTTTATAAAGCAAACATGTTTTTTTTCTGCTGAGTTTTTTTGCTTGTAGTTATTTGTCTTTTGTTTATGTGTGTGTCAAATGCAATCCGAACTCACCTTAGTATTTGTTGTCGGCAGTAACAAACTGTATTGGGCCACACAAATAATCCATGTAAATCACATACAGTCGCAGAAAAAACGTATTAGCCCCTGCACTTAATATAAACTAATCCAGGAAACCACGTTGAATACAAGTATTTAGGGAACATTATCCACTAATTAATATGACAAAGACCAGAATACACCATTTCTAGACGTTTACAGTATATATATAGGAAGCGTTGTGTAAGCTGTATGACCTCCGTGTAGAAACACTCTTCTCTGTGTGCCAAACATGGTGTATGTGCTGTGTTAGTGGTTGCTGTATGTATTACTGTATGTGAAGGCTGTGTGGTCCAGTGGTTAAAGAAAAGGGCTTGTAACCAGGAGGTCCCCGGTTCAAATCCCACCTCAGCCACTGACTCATTGTGTGACCCTGAGCAAGTCACTTAACCTCCTTGTGCTCCATCTTTCGGGTGAGACGTAATTGTAAGTGACTCTGCAGCTGATATATATATATTAAAAAAAAGCACTTAAACATGTGGCAATACTGCCCTCTTGTGGATTATTATTATAGCAGCATGATTACGCCATTACATTTGAGTAGAAAATAGTTCCACTACAAACAGATATAAATGAAAACGCAGTTCCCGCCACACAGCGCCTTGTGTTAAGAGCCATCGCACTCACATTGTGTTAATTGCATTGTTTACAGTTTTGTATAAAGCTTATCGTTGGTAGATGAAATGGTAGCCGTATTAGTCCAGAGGTGATAGACAAAGAGAAGGAGATGTGATACCTTTTATTGGACTAACTAAACAATAATTAATCATAAACTTTCAAGACCTCAAAGATCTCTTCTTCAGGGGAAAGTAGAAAAGAGATGTTGATGTCTATATTCAAATGTGGCGTCAGAATTTTAACAAAAATAACCCATTTCGAATCACTACAATTCTAATGCAAGGAAAAAAAGCTGTGTTGTATTTCTATATCTTTTTTCACTATTATTTCTTTCCCTATATTAGTATTTACTGTTACAATTTTTACATATATATATATATATATATATATATATATATATATATATATATATATATATATATATATATATATATAATGTATTTATTGTACTGTCTCAAAAAGGAAATACTTCAGAATAAGTTATTTTCAGTAATTATCCCCTTTCCAGTAAGTGCACACACTGCCATCTACTGGATTATTTAACAAAAAAGACAACTTGTTCTTTGTTATTAACTTGAACTAAAACTGAATGCAATCTCCATTTTCACTCATAATATTTATGATTTGTACTGAAAAAAATATTCAGACTTTCATGAACTGTATTGATCGAGATATGTTGTTGCTTAAGTACACAATGTAAATATTGAAGGGGATTAAATCAAAGTGTTTAGCGTGTTTTAAGGTTCCATCATTTTAAAAAAAATAAAATAAAAAACACAGTTATAATTATTATAGTGTGACTATATATAGAGACCAGTAGAAAAACTATAATAGGTACAGCTATAGGCGCTGAGGTAGCGGTCTCTCATACTCATACTCACACTTTATTTTCAATTAATCAGTACAGCAAAAACAAAGACATGTCTATGTTCTTGGCACCCCAAAATCCCATTCCCATTTTAACACAGTTTTTTTCATAAAGTCTCGTCCCGCATGGTCCTCCACAAATACTGGTGCTCAACCCTGTCAAAAGCCTTTACCTGGTCTAGTGAAATCAGCCCAGTGTCTATGCCAAATATCCTGGAGACTGCCAAAATATCCCAAATTAAAAAGACATTGACGAAGAGTGCCCTGTTGGGCACGCAGTACATCTGGTCAGAGTGTACTACACGCCCCATGTCTTCCCTCAGTGTGTTGGCCAGAGCGTTAGACAGCAGTCTGTAATCAGCACACAGCAGGGGGACAGGTCTTAATTTCGACAGCTCTCACTGCATCAGACTCTCCTTAAATATGGACAGCAGGTCCTCCCCCAGCAGAGCCCAGAAGGTCTTACAGAACTTCACTGGGAGGCCGACAATGCTGTAGGCCTTGCCATTATTCAATCCTTGTAGGGCTGTGGAGAGCTCCTCCAGGTCGCCCCTCTCCTCTTCAGGGACCTGTGGCAGACCTTGAAGGAACCTCTGCGTGTCGGCTGTCTTGCCCTCCCATTTCTGTGGAGAAGAGCTGTGTGTGAAACTCCACAGCCCTCCTGCGGATCTCCCCCGGCTCTCGCAGCTCACGCCCCGTCGCCATGTGCAGGCAGTTTGCTCTGGCCCTGTTTTTTCTCCAGGCTGAAGAAGTAGTGTGTGGGGGCGTCCACCTGCGATACACTCTGGAACCTCAATCTCATTAGTGCCCCCTGTACCTTTGTGTCCAACAGGTCAACAGGACACTTTTTTACTCTTGAGGTCCTCAACCAGCCTGCGATTTGGATTGGACTCCAGATCTCGTTGGAGCTCCAGGATGTCGGTCTCTAGCACTCTCATTGACTCGTTGATGCTCTTAATGACACTCACAGTGTACTGCAGACAGGACTGGCAGATCTGCAGCTTCCCAACATCCCACCACTGCCTCAGGGAACCAAAAGAGCTCTTCTGTGCACTCCAGCTCTGCCAGAAGAAACTAAAACATGTCTTAAAATGAGCTTCACCAGTTAAAATGAGTGTCACTGGTTAAAAGTGTGTTAAAATGCCAATAGGCACTACAGGTCTTTAAAGAGGGGATTAAAACCCTGGAGACTACCAGGCAATATATCTGTAAAAACGCTGCTCTTTCCCTACTGTCGGCGTAAATATTTATAAAAAAGCGTCTTCTGCTCAACTATTGCCCGTATTATGAGCAGGCGCCCTTTAACTGCCTCATCGACGGTAAGGGAAAGAGGTTTAAAATCCTCAGAGAATCAGACTGCTACTCCTGCACTCAGAGGACCTGTGACTTAAAACAACATTGTCATTCTTTAAGCCAAACAGTTTGATTTTCATTGCCACTATGAGTTTCTTGTAAAAATGTGACGTTTATGTTTTTTTTGTTTAATAAAATCAAATACTCCAGCTCTTTTTACATGACTTTATGGGGACCACACCTGTGTTTACTTAATATGTTCTTCATTTTAATACTTTCTTCAATCTCCATCTCTGCTGATCGCTGAAGCTCTCAGTGCTTGAGCCTTTCTTCATTAGATATTTCACAGAGCTGACAACTCAGTATCAGGGAAATGATCCTCTACTACAGCCTCTCTCTTGTCCTTTGTTTTCTCTACAGTGTCAAATACTCTGCAGACTTCATCCCCCCTTTGATTGCTGGCTTGCCGGTGACCCCGAGGTGAGAGAGGAGTCAGTGAAGCCTCCCTCTCCATCACTCTTAGACCCGGAGGAGCCCTCAGTAACTGCGCTGGCAGTAACCACACTCCAGTGCTTAGTGACCCATCTCCCGGCAGAGCTGCTCTGCTCTGCGGGCTCATTGTCCCCTCAGCCAGCGCTCTCGCTGCCTTCTACTGACCTCACAGTCCCTTCAGCTGCCTTTCTCGCTCTTTTCTTCCCTGGTAGTCCACTCTGGGAGTCATTCAGCCCACTGTCTCCCTCTGTCTGTGAGCTGGGCTGGTCAGCCCTGCTGCTTCTCTCCCACAGCCGCTGTCCCAGAGCCCTGCTCCCCCTGCTCCTCCCCGGGGCGCCGGGACCAGATTCCCCTCCTGCTCCTGCTCCGGACAGTTTCTGACAACATGCCCCTCGCTTCCACAGCTGAAACACTTCATTGACTCCAAGGTAGCAAAAATGACATCATCGTGATTATCAATTCTAAACTTTAGAGCGACATTAAGATCTTCATTTATAGGAATAACTCTTCCTTCATTCATTCAGGAGCTCTTCCACCGGGGGCAGACCTGCTCTGGGGCTATAAATAAAGCTCTAAATAACAGATGAGTTTAAAACAATGAATCAGGAAAGATAAAGTAGAGTATAGACCTGTCAGCAGCTCTCACACCTAGTCCAGGACTCCACCCACACACTCCCAGCATGCACCACGAGAGAGAGAGAGAGAGAGAGAGAGAGAGAGAGAGAGAGAGAGAGAGAGAGAGATGCCAAGATTTACACGGAGAGAATTGTTTCAGTAATTACCTGTAAAATGAACACTGTAGTTTTTATCATTTTTCTCAATGCTATTTTGATACCAGGTAAGGGGATATGCTTTATGAATTATGTTATAAAGGACATTATAAACAATATGAGAACAATAACAAGAACATGCTATAGCAAAGCACAGATGAAATTGTGACAAATACTTTTTTAAGCATTGCACCAGTAATGTGCCATTAAAATGTTATTGTAATAACTGTTATGCCTTATTATTAATCATCCAAACCTTTTCTGACACATTTCTAGATGTTTAAGGGATGGATGCTAAAGCGCTCAGTATATTTTTGCACTCCAGGTTCTGTAACCCAGTCTGAAGTTCAGCAATCAGACACGCTCATCACTATCTCAGAGGGGCGAGGGGTCCAGATGAACTGCTCCTACACCTTCCCATCCATAGGGAGCCTGCAGTGGTATCGGCAGCATGGATCCAGGGCTCCACAGCTCATTGTTTTAAGAGCATTTTCTGGACAGGAGCAATCTGGAAATTCAGCTATGATATTAAATGAGAAAGACAAGTGGAGCAGGCTGGATATCAATGAAACACAAAACCCAGATTCAGCTGTCTACTACTGTGCTGTGAGGCACAGCAAGGCAGAGACTGCTCCACCCTTAACAACATCTGCTATGTGCTGGCTGGAGGTTACACTGCACACTCTTAAAAACTGGAGACACACTTTAAAGAGAAACTTGGTGCAGTTCAGAAATCCACTGCAGTGTGCTTTGAGGGCAATAATCTTGTTAAGTTTAGTAGGTACAGGGAATAAAAAGAGAAATGCAATGTCGAGATCACAAGATGTATTCTGCCTACTCTCCTTGTCTGCCATTTGTTGCCTGTGGCTCCGACTCCCTGCTCTCTCCACTGGTGCTAGGGATCTGGGAGTCATTCAGTCCACTGTCTCCTTCTGTCTGTGAGCTGGGCTGCTCAGCCCTGCTGCCTCTCTCCCGCGGCCGCTGTCCCAGAGCCCTGCTCCCCCTGCTCCTCCCCGGGGCGCCGGGACCAGATTCCCCTCCTGCTCCTGCTCCTGCTCCGGACAGTTTCTGACAACATGCCCCTCGCTTCCACAGCTGAAACACTTCATTGACTCCAAGGTAGCAAAAATGACATCATCGTGATTATCAATTCTAAACTTTAGAGCGACATTAAGATCTTCATTTATAGGAATAACTCTTCCTTCATTCATTCAGGAGCTCTTCCACCGGGGGCAGACCTGCTCTGGGGCTATAAATAAAGCTCTAAATAACAGATGAGTTTAAAACAATGAATCAGGAAAGATAAAGTAGAGTATAGACCTGTCAGCAGCTCTCACACCTAGTCCAGGACTCCACCCACACACTCCCAGCATGCACCACGAGAGAGAGAGAGAGAGAGAGAGAGAGAGAGAGAGAGAGAGAGAGAGAGAGAGAGAGAGAGAGAGAGAGAGAGAGATAGATATGCCAAGATTTACACGGAGAGAATTGTTTCAGTAATTACCTGTAAAATGAACACTGTAGTTTTTATCATTTTTCTCAATGCTATTTTGATACCAGGTAAGAGGATATGCTTTATGAATTATGTTATAAAGGACATTATAAACAATATGAGAACAATAACAAGAACATGCTATAGCAAAGCACAGATGAAATTGTGACTAATACTTTTTTAAGCATTGCACCAGTAATGTGCCATTAAAATGTTATTGTAATAACCGTTATGCCTTATTATTAATCATCCAAACCTTTTCTGACACATTTCTAGATGTTTAAGGGATGGATGCTAAAGCGCTCAGTATATTTTTGCACTCCAGGTTCTGTAACCCAGTCTGAAGTTCAGCAATCAGACACGCTCATCACTACCTCAGAGGGGCGAGGGGTCCAGATGAACTGCTCCTACACCTTCCCATCCATACAGAACCTGCAGTGGTATCGGCAGCATGGGTCCAGGGCTCCACAGCTCATTGTTTTAAGAGCAGTTTCTGGACAGGAGCGATCTGGAAATTCAGCTATGATATTAAATGAGAAAGACAAGTGGAGCAGGCTGGATATCAATGAAACACAAAACCCAGATTCAGCTGTCTACTACTGTGCTGTGAGGCACAGCAAGGCAGAGACTGCTCCACCCTTAACAACATCTGCTATGTGCTAGCTGGAGGGTACACTGCACACACTTAAAAACAGGAGACACACTTTAAAGAGGAACTTGGTGCAGTTCAGAAATCCACTGCAGTGTGCTTTGTGGGAAATAATCTTGTTAAGTTTAGCAGGTACAGGGAATAAACAGGAAAATGCAATGTCGAGATCACAAGATAAATGATCTTTCAAACCGCTCTGTCGAGATCAAGTTATCTTGTGATCTTGACACATTTCCCTTTGAATGTATTAATCAGTAACAAGTGAATTGTAATGCTCTTTGTTTCCTTTTCTTTACCTCCAAGCCTCCCTGCCTAATTGTAAATACACAACCTTAAAGATACGCACTCTGAAGCGTTTTCTCATTTACAGATACCAGAGACATCGTTGTTTTCAACCTGCAACAATTACCATACCAGTGTTATTTTATAGGCCTTCATGTCTTCATTCTGGTCAGTTTGCTTGTTTTGTGTGACCTGCAGGAACAAAACCGTCCCTGAAACAGGTTTTCTTAATGGGCCGTCCAAAGTATCGACATTTTCAGAAAGCATACAAACCATGTGCAGGGCTGTCCGTGCACTGTGGTGCTGTCCTGTAACAGAACAGTTCAGGAGATGTGATAGACAGTTATGTCCGTGCACTGTGGTGCTGTCCAGTAACAGAACAGTTCAGGAGATGAGATAGACAGTTATGTCCGTGCGCTGTGGTGCTGTCCAGTAACAGAACAGTTCAGGAGATGAGATGGACAGTTATGTCCGTGCACTGTGGTGCTGTCCAGTAACAGAACAGTTCAGGAGTTGAGATGGACATTTATGTCCGTGCACTGTGGTGCTGTCCAGTAACAGGACAGTTCAGGAGATGAGATAGACAGTTATGTCCGTGCGCTGTGGTGCTGTCCAGTAACAGAACAGTTCAGGAGATGAGATAGACAGTTATGTCCGTGCGCTGCGGTGCTGTCCAGTAACAGGACAGTTCAGGAGATGAGATAGACAGTTATGTCCGTGCGCTGTGGTGCTGTCCAGTAACAGGACAGTTCAGGAGATGAGATAGACAGTTATGTCCGTGCGCTGTGGTGCTGTCCAGTAATAGAACAGTTCAGGAGATGAGATAGACAGTTAAGTCTGTGCACTGTGGTGCTGTCCAGTAACAGAACAGTTCAGGAGATAAGATAGACAGTTATGTCTATTTTGTATTACTACCCCTTATAATTGCTAAAAAAGTAATTGTCCTAAACTGGAAAACCAGAACTAACACATCAGTTCCCAGTGGTTAAATATAATGTTTAATCATGAATCTATGGAGAGACTTAAAGCCAGGTTACGGGATGAATACAAGTCATTTAATGAAATATGGGACCCCATTTTTTTCTTACGACTCAGGAGTTATGCTGCTATTTTTTAAGTTTACTTTTTAAAAATCTTTTCTTCCATTCTAGAGCGTTGGACATTAGAGCTATGTGGTCCAGTGGTTAAAGAAAAGGGCTTATACGCAGGAGGTCCCCGGTTCAAATCCCACCTCAGCCACTGAATCATTGTGTGACCCTCAGCAAATCACTTAACCTCCGTGTGCTCCGTCTTTCAGGTGAGACATAATTGTATGTAACTCTGCTGCTGATGCATATTTCACACACCCTAGTCTGTGTAAGTCACCTTGGATAAAGGCATCTGTTAAATAAACTAATAATAATAGCTCCCTGTCAATAACAATAGTCTTCCATTGGGTCAATCATTTTCCACTATAGCCCTCCTCTCCAGTCCATATTTTATTTTTATATATAGGAAAGCTCTCTGCTTTCCTGTCCAACCACTCTCTGCTCGACCCTCTCCAATCTGGCTTCCGCTCTGCTCACTCCACTGAAACCACCCTCCTGTCTGTCACTAACTCACTAAACTCTGCCCGAGCTGCCTCTCTCTCCTCTGTCCTAATTCTCCTCGACCTCTCTGCTGCCTTTGACACTGTCGATCACTCTATTCTACTATCCTCTCTCGCTGACCGGGGAATCTCTGGCACTGCTCTGGCCTGGTTCTCCTCCTACCTCTCCAACCATACTTACCAGGTAACCATGGAGCAACCTCCACACCTCACCCTCTCTCAACAGGAGTCCCCCAAGGGTCAGTCTTGGGTCCTCTCCTGTTCTCTCTCTACACCCGCTCCCTGGGCCCTGCTAAGAAATAAATAATAATAATAATAAATATGTGTGTGTGTATGTGTGTGCATGCGTGCGTGTGTGTGAGTGTGTGTGTATGAATAGATATGTGTATTTGCGTGTACATGTGTATACACATATGTTCATGCATTTCTGTGTGTATACGTAGACACATATGGTTTGTTTCCCCTCATTTTCATTTTTTCACATAATAATAATATCACTATGAACTTGAATGCTCTGTAGTAAGGATCCCCGTGGAGCGGGTGGGTTTTAAGGGATGGCTTTGTTGGTTTTGTTTTGCTTTTCTCTTTTGGAGATAATAAAAGAAAATTATGATATTTTTACATTGCTTGAAATTCACATGGCTTCCTGCAAAAGTACTATAGCCACTAGAGATTTCATTTTTAAGATTAAGTGTTATTATACTTTTGTATTTATGCATTATGGTTCACATGTTTATTAAATTACTTATTTTGCCAAACATACTGTATTGTTTACAATTTTGATTGTTTAAAAAAAAAAAAACTTTAATTGTGTGCATTTTGTATTAAAAAACGGGAACACGATTTTGATTGGAAGATAGGGTCGTGTGACCCTGCACTGGCTATCTATAAAGACCCCCCGGGTGAGGTGGGTTAGCTGTGCTGGCAGTCAGAGTGATCAGAGCATTGGTGTTGACACGTCACACAGACACGCAGATTTATTTTCAACACATATGCTGCCACTAGAGTACCAACAGTGGTAGCCCTAGTGTCAGATTTAATAAACAAAACAAAGCTAAAAATAGAAGTTTGCCACACAAAATGGCGAGCGCTATTCCAACTAAAGGGAACATCCTTTTGGCAGGGATGGGGTTAATTCCATCCCTGCGACATACACGTGTGGAATGTGGCTGGGTCTTGATTGAATAATTGATCATCATTCAAGTCCCAGCCACATGGTATAAAAGAGCGGCGCAATTCTTTATATGAGGGAGGAGTTTGAGAAAGCTATCAGTGAAGGTGGCTGCCAAGCCTGAGGGTAAAGTCTGGGTTTTGGTGCTTGAATGTTATTTTGTGAAAACCTTTTATTTTGGCCCTTCTGTGTTGGTTTGTTACTTTGTGTCTTTTGTTAAATAAAGTGTGCATTGCGCTTAAAACTGCAGCTTCTGACTCTGGGGTTCTTTCCTGCCGTGACCAGCCTTGACTGCAACACTACCCTGCTACAGTGCCTGCTGTGCCACCATCCTGTCCATTGCCTTTGTTTTTCGTTTACCATCAACCACGAATTAAATAAATTCTTCCCCTCAATGTAGTATAAATGAGCTGGACTATTCTTTACTAAATGAAATAATTCATGCCTTATATTGCAGCACAGTACAAAATAAGATTCCAGGCAAGTTATAAGAGGGAAGGGGATTGATCTTTGAAGGAGAACACTGACCAAGAGGAGCCCTGACTACTATGGGCTCCATTCTGAAGCAAGTGCAAAAGCACATTTCTTAAGAGGGGTAAAAACTGCACAGAGATAAACAAGCTCTATGATTGGGAAGCATTTATGATTATGCCCTCTTTAAACCACCTCCCACTTTAAACCACATCCTTTTCATATCGCCTCTGTGCTTGTGTGTGTTTCATGTAATCTATCTCCATTGTAACATGAAGAAGCAGAGGGTGGCACGATGCATGCATATGCTTGTAATAGTGTTCATGAAATGTATGTATTTTATTTGATTACTTAAAAACAAACCCCAACCTGTAAGCATAATGATACTATAATTGTGTATTAATGGCAAATTAAAAAATATCAGTAGTTTGGGGAATTCAAGGTCTTGGTGCCTCTGTCAAATTCATATATAAATTATATGTAATATAGTTTCTTATTGTGCTTGTGTTTTTTAGGTGTTATCGCTCAAGATGAGGTTCTCCAGTCTCCACGCTCTCTAAAGGTATCCGAAGGGGTACAGACAACACTGAGCTGCAGCTATAAAACATCAAACTTCTATAATTTGCAGTGGTATAGACAATACCCCAATAAAGAACCTGTGCTGATCATACTCCTTGCATCAGAGGAATCGCAGAGCAATGGAAGAATCACCGCTACTCTCAGTAAAGCACACACGCTCAGTAACCTGTCTATCAGCAGTGCACAGCCTGCAGACTCTGCCGTCTATCAGTGTGCATTGAGCCACAGTGTGTCATTCACAGCAGCAGGTAGTGCAAAAACATCTCCGACTGTCTGTAGGGTATAGGACAGCTGCGTGCCCAGGTGGTGCGTGTGAAGGAATGTGATGCGTTTTCATCACATCATTGAGACGTATTTTTAAAAAGTTTAGTCAGCAAAACCATTTCACTAAGCCTTAGTTCAGTATTTCATGAAGGCTTTTTGTATCATCAACGTGAGACTAAAGGTCAGAGAGTGAGACTAATTTGATTGTGACAATTGTGTTGTGTGCGCTGGTTAATAATTGCTGTTGTTAACAAGATACATTTTTTTAAATTATTATTTATGGAAAAGAAAAATGCCTTACCTGTATTGCATGTATGTAGTTTTGAATCCACTGGGTTGTATTAACCCCTTTACAGCCAAAAGTTTTTTGTCATAGATGTCATCCCACAGCCAAGCATTTTATGACTGTTTTTACCACAGTCTTTAAAGTGCTTGTGGAAGGGTGGTGTGCAATTCACTAACACACACGGGAGACACAAGTTTTATTTGGAAACACTGCACTGGTGCGCAGTTTTATTATTTGACTATTTTGTCTTTTAGCCTGCAGAGGGTGCTGTTGTCCGTGGCCTGAGTACCGACAACGGTACACAGGACCACAGGAATACCAATACTGGTAAACAGTAGACAGGTGCTCAAAATAATAATGAAAACAAAAGGCGAAATGAAAAGGGAAAATAAAAGACAGTAATAAAACTACAAAATAAAGGTTCTGTTTACACAGTGCCCCCACTGCCGCTAAGCCGGTCAGTACGGGCCTCCGACCT
This sequence comes from Acipenser ruthenus, assembly GCF_902713425.1. NCBI lineage: Eukaryota > Metazoa > Chordata > Actinopteri > Acipenseriformes > Acipenseridae > Acipenser > Acipenser ruthenus. The sequence continues at coordinate 12,339,819 of NC_081199.1, forward strand.
ACGCTCAGCTATTTCTATAGACTGGGATGGCCAGAGTTCCCTGTATACCTACACATGTCCCCTTGGGTACGTAATTATTTCTTTTACTTTGTAAATTATTTTAAGGCAGGCTGTCTCCCTCAGCTGGGCTTGTCTGGTCCTTGTTTTACACTGGCGTCTTCTGCCAGCGTCACTATATATTTCCAAACACGGCCACCCGAATGCACAACCAAGCACAGTTCTTATGGGCCGAGCAATCTCCCAAGGCCCGCCTCTCAGCCACTCAGAGAGAGGGAAAGCCCACACACCCTCTTCCCCACCTCTCCGTGTCATCGCCATGACTGACAGGCGGATCTTACGAGACAGCTGCCCTCTACCTGCAGTACCACGCATACGCCAGATAGTCAGTACAGATCTCCCACCGTTACAGTGCTATACAATAAAAACCGTGCCAGAAGACACTACTACATGTTTTACCTTTAGGAGGTATTTTTTTCAACAATAGGACATGTTTTAAATACACGATGTTACCTTAGGTAGGCCTACCCTGGGGTAGACCAAAGAGAATTTTGTTCACAATGGCAGTTTAGAAACTCCAGATTCTCTCTCCATTGCTGTGACGTGGCACAAATCACACACATTCCTCACGCTTATAGGAAGTGCATGGCAAAAACATGGTACAGCTAAAAAGGTTTGGCAAGTCGCTTTCTCATGCTAAAAAGCTGCACAAATTGGCAAAAACAAAGGGTTTTTTTTGCACTTCAACAAGACTTCAGCAGTGAGATTCCATTTGTGACATAACCAGCACAACTTGCTATTATAACTAAAGGCCTATTGTAGATTTATTGCCAGTAGTTTCAAAATGTACTTTACTAAACATTTTACTGGATATTTTTTATACTATTTTTTTAACCTAAAGTGCTGGATTTGAGCTCAGTTCGTAAACTACCATAATGATCAGAATTGCTGAAGCTACATGTATAAAATGTATAGAAATATATACACAGTCAAAAATGTATGGGTAGTGTGTAATGTTGGTATCGGTGGAACGCTATGACTGGGTTTTTGTTTTATTTCCTTCGCTTTTTTAGTTTTATTTTTTGGTGGAATAATGAACCAGGCTGCACTTGCGGTTCCTCAACACAATCTACAATCATTGTAGACCCAGTTTAAGAAAGCTGCGTGATATCAGTCGTCACGCAAGGCCAAATAGGAACACTGACAGAAACATTTAAATATACACTCCCATAGTTTAATATTAATTAGGTCATTTGAATTTTGAAGGAGAATTTCTTACCCTAAAAGAAAACGACATGTAAACCCAAATTGCCCAAAGGTACTGCCAAAATAGTGTGGCAAAACGGTGAGGCTTATTTGTATTTTTGCAAGTAAACCAAGCCAATTTAACATTAATAATTGAACCTATTGGTAATATACAAAATACATCCAAATTCAGTAAACCACTGCAATGAAAATGTCAACAGGCTGCAAAACTATACAAACATTGTATAATACTGCCAACAGTTTGCACAGCGAATTATATATGGTTTGTGCATGTGTCCATACCACACTGTGAAGGCTCTACCTGTATTTCACCCAGTTCATGTCTGTTATGCACTCAGCCTAATCTCATGTGTAACAGTGGCAGACCTCCCATCAACTCCAAATTCCTCAGGACCACTGCTGGCTCTATAGAATATTCAGTGTCTGGGGCTGGCTGGTCACACACCTGCCAGGAATCTGAATTCAGTAACTTCTGTAGTACTTCCTCATCGCTGCAAACGCCATGCTAGTTATTATATTACAGATCTGAAAGAACAAATACATACATAAACCAGCAAATAAATACATATAAAAATGAGATTATATATAATATATAAAAAACACCACCACTTCCTAATTGTTTCACAAATGCATTTATATAGTTGTTATAATACAGTTCTAGATGCATAAAGGCATACAATTAAAATATTATTATTTATTGCTTAGCAGACGCCTTATCCAGGGCGACTTACAATTCTTACAAGATATCACATTATTTTTACATACAATTACCCATTTATACAGTTGGGTTTTTACTGGAGCAATCTAGGTAAAGTACCTCGCTCAAGGGTACAGCAGCAGTGTCCCCCACCTGGGATTGAACCCACGACCCGCCGATCAAGAGTCCAGAGCCCTAACCTCTACTCCAATAACACGCTCCCCTACTTTCTACATTTGATTCTGTCCATCCACAATACAGATTACAAGTACAAAGAATACATCTGAATCACTCGTGTCTCCTCCTATTGATATTCTGGGGTTTACATGGATATGAAGAACTGAATGTAGGTCTGAGAGAAAGTGACAGCTGCAGCACTGATCAAAGCCGCCATCTTCAAAGGGTTCAGTCTGCCACTCAAGTTGGGTAAGTGAACAGAGACAAGTCTGGCAGGTTCGAAGTGTGGTGCAATTTAATGATGGACTGTGTAGTTAAGAAGGGACACGTAGCGTGGAATTGAACACGGCTAATGGCAGCTACTCAAAGACCACTAGAGGAAATCAAACATAGCCGAAAGAGCCTGCAAACAGAGCAGAAAAAGCTGAGCGTTAGCTTAAAATCATTCTTTTCTTTATGCATAGTATCTACAAATCTGTTCAAAAAATCATGTTCTACTAAATATTTACACTTGTCCTTATCTCCTGAACCATCAATTCCCAGCAAAGTAACAGAAATTTGTTTGTGAATATCAACACCCTGCAGTGAGCAGACATCTAGATTTGCAACCAGCACAGTCAGTTGTGGTACAGACAGCTGCTGCAAACTCAATTCTCCCTCCCTCTCTCAGACTGTGTTTGCTGAGGGAAGCCTCAAGACCACAGTCAAGCAGTTCCCTTCGTGTCAGTAAAAAACAAACAGGCTGCAGAACACTCTGGACTAAGAGATGCATTTTCTAATTCAACTGCTTCTGCTTACAATGTGTAAGAATGAGCTTCATTGTGGTCATCTAGTTAAATGTTTAAAATTAACTATTTATTATTTTAATAAGATTAATACTGTTTCTTTTATCTTGAATTGATTATGCTTCTCATATGTAATGTATATTTCTCCAGCTAAAATGGTTACAGGTCATTTAGTGTATATTATGACAATTTCTTTCTCACATTTATCAGTGTATTTATTTAAAAATGGTAAATGTGTGCATTGATGATACTGTTTTCCATGCTTATACTAGGTATTTACTGCATTTACAATGCTTTTACTATGTTTTACTACACTTTGCTCTGCTTTTATCCTGGAATACTGCACTGCTCTTTTTGAAGGGGTTTGCTGATGTCATGAAACCCCTGATTTTCTGTGTGTCTTCAGCTGGCTGCTGCCTGGGGAAGCTCAATCAGACATCTGGACTGAAGACAGTGGAGGGATCACCAGCCCAGATCCACTGCAGCAATATAGCTGCCGGTGATACAGTGTTCTGGTACAGACAGTATCCCAGTACAGCTCCACACATGATCGTCAGTGAATACCAGAAGGATGAAGAAGGACACTTTACATTAGTAGTAGAGAAAGCAAAGGGCTCCTGTGTTCTTGAGATCGCAGGTGTTGAACTGAAGGATGCCGCTGTGTATTACTGTGCGGTGCAGGCACAGTGAGAAAGGAAGCTGCTCTACCTGTACAATATCTCACAGCACACAGATACTGATTGAGCTGAGTCTTTATGGAAAATAGAGACCCCTTTTACGCATTGAGTTATAGTATAATGTGAAAAACATTTAATATCTTGTATTTACAAATTGTTTTGATTATCATTAAAGAAAGAGAAAGTTTAGCATTGGCTTTAAAATCATGTCAGTTTTTTCTTTTTCTTCTTGTCTGTGGATAAACAAACATTCTAGTCTCGTTGTTAGATGTTTTTACAATAATTACACATTCAGTAGTTCGGGGCAAACACCAATCACAAAATGCTTTAGTACAAGTATTTATTGTAGAGAATGCGGAGTATGCGATTTAACAGAAAAGTATGCTGTATATACACATTCATTTGGCATCAAACCTAACTTGGTTTGAGGGTTCGCTGCCTGGCCGACTGGACTAGGCTGAGACCCCCAAAAAAGAACAAGCCAGTCTCACTGCCACAATTAGAAATGAATATAGCCCACTTGAAGGTTTAGCCAACCTTTAGCAAATGATCATCAGCACGCAGGAGAGGAAAACAAAACCCATTTTTGGGAAATAAACCTCTGGGAATCCATGGCCGATTCGATTGCCCTTCCTCCAGGCAGGCTTACTAACACTTAAGAGCACATTTCTGTAAAAGCATTTTTAGGCTCCATAATATTTGTTATAATGTAAACTTGGTAAGCACTGGAGGATCAACAACCTAACCGTTTGATAAGAGAGTCTGGAACTCAGTGGGAAAAAGCTGCTACGATTCTGAAGGAAGGACCGGAAAACTGCTCAGCTGCGAATCCGGACCTGGAAATAAATCAGGTGAAAGAACAACAAATGTTGGGTGACGATTGTTCAGTTTTCGTTAATAAACAGCTGGTCTGAGGGTGATGCACCCTGAGAAAGATGGAGAAGGACAAGAGAGAAAGGGGTCTATGGGCCAACATGGGAGTTTAATTTATAAACAAAATTGAAAAGCTTTCTCTAATCTTCCTGGTCCGTTTTACTTCTTTTGAGCAGGAAGGAAAGGGTATCACATGAGGGGATTGCTAGGTCAGAGATTAAGGGGTGAATCTGGGGGTTGAATCTGAGAGCGATGTAGACTCCCAGCACCTATGGGAACCCAAGAAGGCTAAGAGAAAGAGCTTTAAGGTTTTATCTAAAACAGGCAGGAGTAGCTGGAGCAGATGAGAGGCACCAAGAGAGTATGTTGATGGCAATAGGTAGGTAAGCAGGAGGAGAAAGATTGATAGTTGAAGCCCTTTCAGGATTAGTGAAATTTGAGAGTTGCAGAGTGTAGAGCTGGGACACTGAAATGGAGTCGAGTTTGTAGAAAAACGATGCCGGAAATTCAAATCTTATAGCTCTGTTCTTAAAGGACATAAAATAGGATGACGCTACGGGCTCTGAAAATGATGGAAAGGAATGTTGAATGCAAAGTGAAATTTTAAAGCAATTCCAGGATGACCAGTACATTTGCAGTGAGCAGGGAGTGATGCTGATAAGAGTTGTTTCTTGAGCCTGCAGAAATCAGGGAATGCAGCAGGTGGCTCACATGAATGTCAGGTCTGAAAAATGAGGAATCTGAGTTTGCAGGAGGTCGTCTTCGGAAGCTAATGCTCTGAATCTCTGCGTTTGGAATCAAGAAAGAGAATCGATTCTATTCAGATGGCCGAGAATGTGTTGAGCTCTGAAAATGAACTGATGAGTAACAGATAAACAGGTAATCCTTCTGAATATTCTCATTATATGGTGGGAGAATGAACAATCTTGTTAAAGATTTAGACTGTAGGTGAATTATGCGAGTGGAGAAGAATGGATTTTGAGCCCAGGAAGACCCCCAAAAGGAGTGCGGCTTCAGCTAATGGACACATTTTGCGCAATGACGAGGAGTGATCGGTTATAGGAATAATGCTGAATTTGTTGGGCCATGGAGCAGAAAACCAATTTTCCCTTGTAGTATCCTCCAAAGCCAAGAGAGGGAGCTGCATCTTTGAACGGTTGAATGTCTTTGTGCAGCAGGAGACAGTTGTTGTAAAAGAAAGTACTGCCATTCCTTTCTTTTAGTAGGAGCTCCCACAGGCGGAGTTCCTTGCAAAAAAAAGGAACCAAACCATGAGTATGACATCATTGAGGGAATCGACAGAAAGGATCAAATAGAGAGAAGGTAGGAAATAAAAGCTCTGCCTCGAGGATTTATCCTCATTGCGTACAAATTGCAAAGCATATGACATGGTTTATTTAAATTTCCAGAAAGCTTTCGACAAAATCCCACATAAAAGATTAATTTCTCAAACTGAACGCAGTAGGGATTCGAGGAAATGCATGCACGTGGATTAGGGAGTAGTTAACATGTAGAAAACAGAAGGCCTCCAGAGTATGCAGTATTGCGGCCCTAACTGATATTCAAAGAAATGGGAACGGTTTTGAAAGTGTTTGAATAAACTGCCGATAAGCTGAAAGAAAAAAAAGCATCTCACAGAGAAGAGACCACTATGGGGTCGTGCTGGACACCCATGGCGGCCAGGGAGGTCACTGCAGGGGCCTGCTGAATGCCTGCAGTGAGGGGAGGGTAACCTAAAAGGTTACATTTGGAAGACCGCGGAGGTAAGGAATAGAAGGGGGCTGTGGGGCCCCGTTGAAGCTCGCAGCTGGTAGAAAACTATTTGACAGAGAAGGGAGCACTATGGGGGCCTGCTGGGCGCCCATAGTGGCCAGCGAGGTCACTGCAGTGATGGGGGGTGGGGAACGCGGGAGCAGCCGCTCCCAACTGTAATTACTGATTAGAGGAGACATCAAAATGGAGCGAGGTAACCAGTGGTGTACTACAGGGATCAGTATTAGGTCCTCTGCTATTCCTAATCTACATAATGATTTAGATTATGGCATAGTAAGCAGACTTGTTAAATTTGCACACAACACAAATAGGTGGAGTGGCAAACACTGTTGCAGCAGTGAAGGTCATTCAAAATGATCTAGACAGCATTCAGAACTGGGCAAGCACATGGCAAATGACATTAGTATGTGTATTCAATGAGATCACCATGATCTTCAATACTAGGTTCTTGTCCATCTTCTGTATCATTTCTACTGTAAACATTGCCTCTGATTTGCATCGGATTGTCCTAAATATCTACTGGACGATCATCTCACTAATCCCATATATACAGTGCCTATAGAAAGTCTACACCCCTTTGAACTTTTTTCACATTTTGTTGTGTCAGTGCCTCAGAGTTTCATGCATTTAAATGATGATTTTTTTCCACTTATCTACACACCATACTCCACACTGTTAAGGGGAAAAAAGTTTTTATTGAATATATATATATATATATATATATATATATATATATATATATATATATATATATATATATATATATATATATTAAAAATGCAAAACTGAAAGATCATAATTGGATAATTCTCCACCCCCCAGAGTTAATACTTGGTGGAAGCACCTTTGGCAGCAATTACAGCTGTGAGTCTGTTGGGATAGGTCTCTACCAACTTTGCACACCTAGATTTGGCAATATTTGACCATTCTTCTTTACAAAACTGTTCAAGCTCTGTCAAGTTCCTTGGGGAGCGTTGATGGACATCAGTCTTCAAGTCATGCCACAAATTTTCGATTGGATTTAGGTCGGGTCTGTGACTGGGCCACTCAAGGACATTCACCTTTTTGTTCCTTAGCCACTCCAGTGTAGCTTTGGCTGTGTGCTTTGGGTCATTGTCATGTTGAAAGGTGGAGTTCCATCCCAGTTTCAGCTTTCTTGCAGAGGGCAGCAGGTTTTCCTCAAGGACTTCTCTGCACTTTGCTCCATTCATTTTCCCTTCTATCCTGACAAGTGCCCCAGTCCCTGCCGATGAGAAACATCCCCATAACACGATGCTGCCACCACCACGCTTCACAGTATGGATGGTGCTCTTTGGGTGATGTGCTGTGTTGGGTTTGCGCCAAACATAACGCTTTGCATTTAGGCCAAAAAGTTAACTTTTAGTTTCATCAGACCACAAAACTTTTGCCACATGGCTACAGAATCTCCTGAGTGTTTTTTTGTGCATACTTTAAACGGGATTCAAGGTGGGCTTTCTTGAGTAATGGCTTCCTCCTTGCCACCCTACCATACAGGCCAGATTTGTGGAGTGCTTGGGATATTGTTGTCACATGCACACTTTGACCAGTCTTAGCCATAAAAGCCTGTAGCTCTTGCAAAGTTGCCAGTGGCCTCTTGGTAGCCTCTCTGATCAGTCTCCTTCTTGCTCTGTCATCCAGTTTGGAGGGACGGCCTGATCTAGGCACGGTTTTGGTGGTGCCATGTTATTATTATGATTATTTATTTCTTAGCAGACGCCCTTATCCAGGGCGACTTACAATTGTTACAAGATATCACATTATTTTTACATACAATTACCCATTTATACAGTTGGGTTGTTACTGGTTTTTAATCGGTAAAGTACCTTGCTTAAGGGTACAGCAGCAGTGTCCCCCACCTCGGATTGAACCCATAACCCTCCAGTCAAGCGTCCAGAGCCCTAACCACTACTCCACACTGCTGTCCTACATACACCTTCCACTTCTTAATAATCGTCTTGACAGTGCTCCAAGGGATATTCAAGGCCTTTGATATTTTTTATACCCATCGCCTGTTCTGTTCCTTTCAATAACTTTGTCCCGGAGTTCTTTTGAAAGTGCCTTGGTGCTCATGGTTGAGTCTTTGCTTTGAAATGCACTACCCAGCAGAGGGAACCTAAAGGAACTGCTGAATTTATCCTCAAATCATGTGAATCACTACAATTTAACACAGGTGGAGGCCACTTAAGTTGGTGTGTGATTTTGAAGGTGATTAGTTACACTTAAGCTAATTTAGGACTGCTTTCACAAGGGGGGAGGACACTTATCCAACCAAGCTATTTCAATTTTTATTTTTTAATTAATTTTCTACAAATGTCTAGAATATTTTTTTCTCTTCAAAGTTGTGGGGTAGGATGTGTAGATAAATGAAAAAGAAACTATTTTAATGCATTTTTAATTCTAGGCTATAAGGCAACATAAGGTGAAAATTTTGAAAGGGGTATAGACTTTCTACAGGCACTATATATATATATATATATATATATATATATATATATATATATATATATATATATATATATATTATAGAAAAGTATCACAAAGCACTGTACAGTACTTGGCAGAAAAAAAACAACAAACCCCAATACATTTGTATAGCATGTCACAAATACAACTGCCAAGGCAGACCATTTAAATAACAGAATACACATAATACAAAAGCAGCAATTTTAAAGTTACATTAAAACCAACTAAGATAAGAAAACCATTTTATAAAAGTGCAATTTTAGTCTTGACTTGAAAACTGTAACGGTCCCAGCTTCCCTGACAAATGAAGGCAGAGCATTCCATAATTTAGGAGCTCTACAAGAAAAAGCCCTACCTCCCGTGTTGCTTTTGTTGACCCTAGGAATAACCAGCAGCCCCTGCATCCTGTGATCTCAGAGTGTGGTTTGGAAGATACAGGGTCAGTAACTCCTGCAAATAACTAGGTGCTAATCTATTCAGGGCCTTGTAAGTTAACAGCAAAATCTTAAAATCAATTCTATACTGCACAGGGAGCCAATGTAGAGGCCAAAACAGGGGTAATATGTTCACTTTTTCTGGTTTTAGTCAGAATTCTAGCGGCTGTATTCTGAACAAGCTGCAAGTGGGATACCACACGTTTTAGGACACCAGAAAAAAAGTGCATTACAATAATCAATTCTAGATGAAACAAAGGCATGCATTAGTCTCTCGGCATCAGATATGGAAATAATTGATCTAAGTTTGGCTATATTTCTCAAATGGTAAAAAGATACTTTAATAACTTCTCTAATATGAGTCTCAAATGAGAGATCAGGATCAGCGATGACCCCCAAACTCTTCATTTCTAGTTTAAGTTTTGATGAGAGACCGCAATGGTCGAGCTCATGTAATCCCACATTTCCTTTTAGTTGGTTCTGTGATCCCACTAGCATAACCTCTGTTTTACCTGAATTCAACATTAGAAAATTCTGTGACATCCAATGTTTGATATACTGTATCAATATACTGTTATCATTTCAATGTATTCCATTTGCATTGGATCTTTAGATCTGTTAACTGACTTGTGTTCTACTGAATATTTGCACTTGTCTTGATCTCACGAACAATCAATTCCTGTAATTTCTGGCTGGTGGAAATCATCTGTATTACTAAACTGATTTAATTTGAATTTCTTTCATTATCCATTGTATCTACCAATCTGTTCATAAAATCATGTTCTACTAAATATTTACATTTGCCTTTAACTCCTGAACCATCAATTCCCAGCAAAGTAACAGGAATTTGTTTGTGAATATCAACACCCTGCAGTGAGCAGACATCTAGATTTGCAAACAGCACAGTCAGTTGTGGTACAGACAGCTGCTGCAAACTCAATTCTCCCTCCCTCTCTCAGACTGTGTATGCTGAGGGAAGCCTCAAGACCACAGTCAAGCAGTTCCCTTCGTAAAAGACAAACAGGCTGCAGAACACTCTGGACTAAGAGATGCATTTTCTAATTCAACTGCTTCTGCTTACAATGTGTAAGAATGAGCTTCATTGTGGTCATCTAGTTAAATGTATAAAATGAACTATTTATTATTTTAATAAGATTAATACTGTTTCTTGTATCTTGAATTGATTATGCTTCTCATATGTAATGTATATTTCTCCAGCTAAAATGGTTAAAGGTCATTTAGTGTATATTATGACATTTATTTCTCACAATTATCAGTGTATTTATTTAAAAATGGTAAATGTGTGCATTGATGATACTGTTTTCCATGCTTATACTAGGTATTTACTGCATTTACAATGCTTTTACTATGTTTTACTACACTTTGCTCTGCTTTTATCCTGGAATACTGCACTGCTCTTTTTGAAGGGGTTTGCTGATGTCATGAAACCCCTGATTTTCTGTGTGTCTTCAGCTGGCTGCTGCCTGGGGAAGCTCAATCAGACATCTGGACTGAAGACAGTGGAGGGATCACCAGCCCAGATCCACTGCAGCAATATAGCTGCCGGTGATACAGTGTTCTGGTACAGACAGTATCCCAGTACAGCTCCACACATGATCGTCGGTGAACACCAGAAGGATGAAGAAGGACACTTTACATTAGTAGTAGAGAAAGCAAAGGGCTCCTGTGTTCTTGAGATCGCAGGTGTTGAACTGAAGGATGCCGCTGTGTATTACTGTGCGGTGCAGGCACAGTGAGAAAGGAAGCTGCTCTACCTGTACAATATCTCACAGCACACAGATACTGTCTTGATCTCATGAACAATCAATTCCTATCAAATGTGTCATTTCTGGCTGGTGGAATCCTCTTGAGTTTTCTGATCTCCTGAAGGACAATAACTGTATTACTAAACTGATTTATTTTGAATTTATTTCATTATCCATTGTATCTGCAAATCTGTTCATAAAATCATGTTCTACTAAATATGTACACTTGTTCTTAAGTCCTGAACCAGCAATTCCCAACAAAGTAAGAGGAATTTGTTTCTGAATATTTACACCAGCGTCGGCCTTAGGGCAAGGCAAGTGAGGCGTCTGCCTATGACCCCCACCATTGAGGGGGCCCCACACTGAACCGGACTGCCGTGAGATTTAATGTGTTCATTACATGCGTACAAAATGCTCAGGGGTGCAAATCTGGGGTACCTCATATAGCACCAGCAACATTAAATACACTCTTTTTAAGTACATGTTTGTTTACGAATGATTTATTCTAAGAAAAAATTAAAATAACATTACAGGCTGCTATGAGTCTTGCCATGGATGAGAGATGTGGCAGAATTTCCTTTTTACAAAATATTACAAATATGGGTGTGATAGATAGGGGTACAATTTGTTAAAAATATTTACTGTAACACCAAACAATAAAAACTCATTGAAGAGGTGTGGGAGGGGGGAGGGATAATTTAGCACCAACAGGCTCTCTGGTGCTAAACTTTTAAAACACCTAAGCACCAATTTTCTAAAGGATTTGCACCCCTGACGCTGTAGGGTGTGTGAACTATGCATCAGACGGAGCACAAGGAGATTAAGTGACTTGCTCAGGGTAGCAGTGTGGAGTAGTGGTTAGGGCTCTGGACTCTTGACCGGAGAGTTGTGGGTTCAATCCCCAGTGGGGGACACTGCTGTTGTACCCTTGAGCAAGGTACTTTACCTAGATTGCTCCAGTAAAAACCCAACTGTATAAATGGGTAATTGTATGTAAAATAATGTGATATCTGTATAATGTGAAATAATGTATAATGTGATATCTTGTAACAATTGTAAGTCGCCCTGGATAAGGGCGTCTGCTAAGAAATAAATAATAATAATAATAATAATAGTAGCTAAGGTGTGATTTGAACTGGGGAAGTCCTGGTTACATGCCCTTTTCTTTAACCACTGGACCACACAGCCTCCTATGTCACATTGGGGCTCCTATTGTTTTAGATTCGTTTTCTTTTATGTCAATGTTTTGATCATTAATGATTTTTTTTTTTGGTTTGCATTTGTTATTGGGACAGTCGTTTGCAAACAAACCAGACACAAATACAGAGGTATACAGATTACATGGTGAGGAAATCGTTTGTGCATCACCGTGTGCATTCTGGTATGCAGCTCCCTTTAAAAGACTGTCTCTCTTTCTGATGCATTTGTTTTTCAAAAGTAATTCCACAAAAGTGTAATATAAAAAAACAGTTGTAAAGCATATCAGCAGCTGGTGGTAGTAATCCGCCTGCTTTTGCTTCCACTGGTGTGACCTCTAACTGTCTGACAAGCCTTCAATGTGACATCATACACAGCTGAGAGCACTGTGTCCTCAGAGCGCTTCCTATCCTCACGCATTGGGGAGGGCTGTCACAGATCCTCTGGTATTGTCACGGTTGAGAATGGCTCTCATCACTTTACTGCTCTTTACACTTCTATTAGGTAAGTCTGATGACCAAGCGAGACATTAAATGAAGATACTTATAAAGCTTCTTGTTTAATTGCGTACCTTCAACACGAATGGCTTTACAGAGTAAATTACTTCAAATGTCATTTTTTAAAATCTAAAATAAATAATAATTGCCCGTTCTGATTTATAGAAGGGCAGTCAGTGTTGGAAAGGCATAGCTTGAAGATTACACTTTAGACTTTTTTTCTTTATTTTATTTCTACAGAAGGGAGTTTTGGAAACACAATTACTCCAATATCCGGTGTGGAAAATGTAAAACAAGGAGATAATGTGACCCTCCAGTGCAACTACACGGGTGCTGTAAACAATTTGCAGTGGTACCGCCAGTATCCCGGACAGGCTTTGGAGTACCTGCTGATGAGCTTTGAAACGGGTGGTGGATCTAAAGCAAACGAGGAAGAAAACCGAATCTCAGCAGAGCTTGATAAAGACAATAATCGCGTGTTTCTGAAACTGATAGACACGGAAGTGACTGACGCAGCCGTGTACTACTGCGCCCTGAGTCCCACAGTGACAGAAACCCATCCTGCACTGTACAAAAACTACCTGACACTGAAACACAAGCTGCTCTTCACAAACTGATATATTTTACCAGGAGGTGGCGCTGTTTTGCCATGAAACAAACTTGTTCATAAAGTTAAGGTGGTGCGCTCTGAATTTCCAATGCGCTGAATGAGACTTCCCTCTTCTACAACAGAAACCAAAGGGCAGAAGAGTCTTTGAATCAATTGCCAGGACCGTTCTGGATTATTGCATCATTGCCATTGCAATGGTAGTGCCAGACTGACACCTACGCCAAGAAATGCAAAAACATTTAAGAATCAAACTTAAATCTTATGCAAAATATTTTGAATAGTTTGAGAATATAGATGCGCAAAAAACACAAATGTTACTATAATGAATAGCACATTGTAATGCATTAAGGCATCTTTCATTTGGTTTGTTATTATTATTATTATTATAGTCAAGTCCCACCCACTCTTTGCAAAGGGGGGGGGGCAGTACATGTATTTGTCCCCCACTTTCACGACCCCAACAATACTTATAAACGGTTTTATGATTCAAAATATTTAGACAAAATATGGGTAGCTTGTTTTGTTGGGACTGGAACACACCAGATTGTCCACCCCTCTTTATTTTACACAATGATCTGGTCCTGTGAGCGTGATACGCAGCATTGCTTGCACGCATGTCATTGCTTAGTCGATGCGTACAATAATGGTGTTACGGGTTTAAGTTTAGAAATGGATATTCAATTTTTTTTAGCAAGCCACCTGCAAAAAAAAAAAAAAAAAAAAAAAAAAAATAGAGTGGAAGAACTAGATGGTAGCAGTGAAAAATTGCCAGAAGTTAGTAAGGTAGAAATTTTTTGTCAATAAAATATAACGGAAGCCGCAAAAATGATGCAAGAATTGACAACCGAAGAGGAGACTTTTCCCTCAACAAAGAACAACTAGTACGTTTGCTGCTAGTTTCACCAGCATCTTCAGCCCAGGCAGAACGCAGTTTCAGCATGACACAAAGCAGACTGATCTCTGTAGCAGTTCGTAACACACACCAAGACATTCTGGATGACATCAATCTGCCTGAACTGTAAAAGGAATTCTGTTCCAGATCAGACATAAGAAAAAACCTATTTGGAAAATATTAGGTGAAAGACCTTATTCCTTCATAAATATATTTGTGTCGAAATGTTTATTTTTCCTTCTAAATGACATTGTTATTAAATCACTCTAATTTGTCAAGTAACAATGATATTAAACATAGCGTTTCTAAAGAAGATTAGTTTATAGTTCAAATACACATTAAAACATTTCTTATCACTATTACCTTTTCAATGGTCGCCATCTGTGTTTATAAGAATGTGTCGTGACGTCATGCCTTATCTTCCTAAATTGTCACATGTTTTGTCCACCCTCCTTACAGTAGAGATCGGTACCCTTGCTTGCCTGTTGATGATGTGTAAACACTTTTCATTCTGCTTCTTCAACAGTATTTAATTACATCACATTGCTTTATGTCCACAGGTGAAACATTTGGAAATGCCATCTTCCCCCTGAACCCCACAGTGATGAGACTCTGTACAGCTCAATGAGACTGCACCCTGTACTCCACAGTGATGAGACTCTGTACAGCTCAATGAGACTGCACCCTGAACCCCACAGTGATGAGACTCTGTACAGCTCAATGAGACTGCGCCCTGAACCCCACAGTGATGAGACTCTGTACAGCTCAATGAGACTGCGCCCTGAACCCCACAGTGATGAGACTCTGTACAGCTCAATGAGACTGCACCCTGAACCCCACAGTGATGAGACTCTGTACAGCTCAATGAGACTGCACCCTGAACCCCACAGTGATGAGACTCTGTACAGCTCAATGAGACTGCGCCCTAAACCCCACAGTGATGAGACTCTGTACAGCTCAATGAGACTGCACCCTGAACCCCACAGTGATGAGACTCTGTACAGCTCAATGAGACTGCACCCTGAACCCCACAGTGATGAGACTGTACAGCTCAATGAGACTGCGCCCTGAACCCCACAGTGATGAAACTCTGTACAGCTCAATGAGACTGCACCCTGAACCCCACAGTGATGAGACTCTGTACAGCTCAATGAGACTGCACCCTGTACTCCACAGTGATGAGACTCTGTACAGCTCAATGAGACTGCACCCTGTACTCCACAGTGATGAGACTCTGTACAGCTCAATGAGACTGCGCCCTGAACCCCACAGTGATGAGACTCTGTACAGCTCAATGAGACTGCACCCTGTACTCCACAGTGATGAGACTCTGTACAGCTCAATGAGACTGCACCCTGTACTCCACAGTGATGAGACTCTGTACAGCTCAATGAGACTGCACCCTGAACCCCACAGTGATGAGACTCTGTACAGCTCAATGAGACTGCGCCCTGAACCCCACAGTGACGAGACTCTGTACAGCTCAATGAGACTGCGCCCTGAACCCCACAGTGATGAGACTCTGTACAGCTCAATGAGACTGCGCCCTGAACCCCACAGTGATGAGACTCTGTACAGCTCAATAAGACTGCGCCCTGAACCCCACAGTGATGAGACTCTGTACAGCTCAATGAGACTGCACCCTGTACTCCACAGTGATGAGACTCTGTACAGCTCAATGAGACTGCGCCCTGAACCCCACAGTGATGAGACTCTGTACAGCTCAATGAGACTGCACCCTGTACTCCACAGTGATGAGACTCTGTACAGCTCAATGAGACTGCACCCTGAACCCCACAGTGATGAGACTCTGTACAGCTCAATGAGACTGCGCCCTGAACCCCACAGTGACGAGACTCTGTACAGCTCAATGAGACTGCGCCCTGAACCCCACAGTGATGAGACTCTGTACAGCTCAATAAGACTGCGCCCTGAACCCCACAGTGATGAGACTCTGTACAGCTCAATGCACAAACTACCAATGACTGCACTGCGTCTTTCACTTTACACTTCCTTGTATTGAGTTTACATTTTTTTTGTTTGATTAGGTCATTTTTCCTAAACTCTCTATGATTTAAATAATACAAAACTTCTTCGTAATAACATGATAATAGCTACAACAACAATATAGTTTAAAAATACTTTATTTACACTATATATCATATGTTTAACAATCACCGTAAACTGCAAGGCAACATGAAGGCAACAAATGTGTTCCTCTTGTTACCATCGATAAAAGTTGCCCGTGTGACCAGACCTTTCGTCAAATCATCAAAGTTCTGTCAAATGTTAGGCCCTTAGAACTCAGCAATATATCTCTGTACCCGACACGGTGATGCAGGTTTAGCAAAACACTGTGCAAAAACTGACAACCTACTGCTTATCAACAATTTGCATGCAGGATTCACTGTATCCAAGTCTGAGATTATTATCGGAGAAGCATTTCTCCATTCTCTCCATACTCTCCATACCATGCTGTGTACAGTCTTAGAAAAGAAAGACACCTGAAAGGCACTCTATAGAGAACAATATGGTTTCTTTAGGCTCTGAAACTTAGGAATTATTGGTTTATTATAAATCACAAAAAATAGCAAACTGCTTAGGATCTGCTGTAAACACAAATGAGTGTTTCAAATTATTTTGTGGTGTTCAGGGTACGACAAGTGCAATCAGGATGACATGTCTGTAATTCAAAAGGTGTGTAAGTACACTTATAGGTGTGCAACGCTTCAGTGGAGGAGTCCCTAGCATTCTCCAGTGTACTGACAACTGAGAGCCCTAAGGCGGACAGATGGTCCAGTTCAGGGGCCAGACCCACAGTTGGAGTCTGCCCGGTTCTGGGTGCTAGAGGCTGCCTTGAGCCTGGCTGAGGAGATCCATGGGTTGTCTCTGTCTTGGCAAAGAGATCGACTTGGGCTTCCCCGAAACGTTCCCAAATGCGCTGCACCACCTGAGGGTGCAGTTGCTATTCTGGCGGGTGAGGACCCTCCCTGGAGAGGAGGTCCGCTGCCCAGTTCTCCATTCCCGGGAGATGGATAGCCTGGAGGGAAAGTAAGTGTCTCTGTGCCCAGATCAACAGTCGAAAGGCTGTGTGTTGTAACCCCGGGGTCTGTTCTGGAGAACAGGAAGGAAATGTTGAAGCGCTAGGTGGACCGCTCCCAGCTCCCGCGCATTTATGTGCAAGGGATGTCCAGTGACCCGACCAGGGTCCGCGGACTCCTCTGCCTGCCCAGATTGACGCCCAACGAGTTGGATGCACCTGTCATCACCAATTGACGGTTTTGTATCACTCCCATACTTACGCCTTCGCTCAGGTGAGAGGCTTGCCTCCACCAGCGTAGAGCTTCCCAGCATAGTCGAGACACGGTCAGCCGACGGTGTCTGTCACACTTGGGGTGTAGCCGAAAGGCACTGAACCACACTTGGATCGGGTGCATGTGGCGTAACCCCAGTTGGGTGGCTGATGAGGCCACAGCCATTAGACCCAATAGTTTTGAACACAACACCAATTGTACTGTGAACCCTTGTTGAACAGGGCCAGACAGTTGCGAATGGCAGCTACGTCCAACAGGTAGGCTCACATCATAAGGGAATCCAGCCAGAGACCCAAGTAGACCGTACTTTGCATCTGTATTAATTGGCTCTAGCATCGTTGAGGGTGAGACCATGTGGGAGAGGGTGTATGGAACATCTAAGCACCGAGGCATGGAACATCTAACCACCAAAGCATGGAACATGTAAGCACCAAGGCATGGAACATCTAAGCACCAAGGCATGGAACATCTAAGCACCGAGGGCGCTGAGCACAGAGATGTGTAGTCAACATAACCCAGGGTAGCACATAGCATACACCGGGCTGGAAATACAGGCTCGAGGGCTGCAGTAGGCAATCAAGAGAGCAGTACAGGGAATATACATGTTGTTTTATTGCTGGGGTGCGGTGGTGTCCTTATAAGGGTTAAATGGAGGAATTTGTATTTGAAAGTGTATTTTCACTTGTAAAGATGCAACATGTTTAATTGTTACTCTTCATTAATCAGAATGTAAATATGTCTATTTCTTGGCTGTGGCCCGCACCCTTTATATTATTACAGAGTCTGTGCACATTGATTCGCAACCCCTTTAGGCATTATCTTCTTTTCAGTCTGCAGAAAAGGATTTTACAATTGCTCCTTATAAGTCAAAGGACAGCTATGGTTTAACCACCCCCCTCTACTCAATCACACAGTTAACACAATAAGTACCTACTAAAAAGAGATAGGGAATTATCCTATGCAGCCTCTCATTCAGTGCTCCAGTGTTGTGACGCGCAGCAAATAGGTAGGTGCGTTCAAGTGCCTGTAACTCAGAAACGGAAAGGGCTAGGCACGCAATCCACATACTAAACGAAAGAGGAGGCTCCGCGATTTCCCCTGATATCTAACATGCCCAGGTGTCATGTTCCTAGAATAAACTACAGCATCCAGAATACAGTGGTGCCTTCACTTGCTAGGAGACAGCTGAGCGCATTGGGCGTCTTAACCATTTTGCATAGCATAAACAACACATTATGCCAAAAAATGGCTAGAAGTAAAGGAAAGCAAAATAAAGTGTTCCTATACACATTTTTATTCATTCATTTACTCCACTTGTTAGTTATATGCCGTTTTATTGCTGGGGTCCGGTCGTGTCCTTATGATGGTTAAATGGAGGAATTTGTATTTGAAAGTGTATTTTCAATTGTAAAGAAGCAACGTGTTTAATTGTTAAGCAAATGTTTCTTATTTTAAATTAGCAATACCGGTTATTAAAACAGTTTCTAAATCTACATGCCTTTACAGCCATTCCTCTCTCGGTTGCTCTGCAGTGGTTCCATGGTGTAATGGTGAGCACTCTGGACTCTGAATCCAGCGATCTGAGTTCAAATCTCGGTGGGACCTGTATTTAACCATAAGTTTTGATCATGTGAACTACCAAATGTCATATGTCTGGACCACAAGGGTACAATCGGTCATATAAAATACAATGCAGATTCCGGTATCTGAGGTCGAAAATGGTTTAATAACAAGTAATGTGTATTGTCAAGTGTTTCAGATTAATTTCAGAAAAGTCGCGCGCTTAATTTTACAGTCGTGCATTGTAGTAGAGGACGACAGTCAAGCCAATGATGTCCCTGATAGGTTTCATTTCACAGGTCTCTGACACATTTTTTCTTGCGTGTCCTGCTGTAGGGCGCCGTGGCTTAGATGGTTAAAGCGCCTGTCTAGTAAACAGGAGATCCTGGGTTCAAATCCCAGCGGTGCCTTTGGTTATACTTTTTTTCAGCAAAGTTTAGGCTGTGTTTGTGTTATATTGTGTTACTGTTGGGGAGCATCTCCAACACAGACCAATACTGTCCTATAGTCGCAGGATAAACACTTTTGCCAAAAGAAAAGAGAACGAGAAACAGTAATAAAATATAAAACAAAAGCTGCGACGAGGATGGGATTCGAACCCACGCGTGCAGAACACAATAGATTAGCCGTCCATCGCCTTAACCACTCGGCCACCTCGTCCCCGATAACCAGCTGCTCAAACTAAAGAGGATGAAACACTCACTATTTGTTCACAGCGTGGGTGTAGAAGCCGCCTAATCTGTCCTAAGGAGCACACTTTATTATGGCAGTTTATTATGATTCATTGCCTGTCATTGTGTTGCAGGTGTGCATTTACACTTTATTATTTGTTTATTTTGTGTTTATATACATGTGTGCTTGTTTTTGTTATTTAAATCAGGTTATGATTTTGTATTTTCACTGCACAATTTATGATTGATTGTGTGTTTTTCTTTTGTTTATTTTCACTCATTTTGAATCACGGCACTTGCCTGGACTGCCTCTCCACCTAATTGACAATTAATGTGTCGCATTTGAAGCGCATTCCGCACGGGGTCTTATTATTTTTAATTAACTAAACGGTTTTAAGAGACGGACAGATTGAGAGAGCAGAGAGAGCTGCAGGGACAGAGATGTGGGAACGCGCAGCTGTAGAGAAACATAGACACAGAGACGTGAATACAGAGGAGAGAAATGCGAGGAGACAGAAACGAAACGAAAGTAAACCAGAAAGTAATAAAGAACTAAAGGAACAAAGACGGGCCCACACCTGATGGAGCTGACCAAGGGAATTGTACAGCATGTCGCTGCCGCTGAGAGACCCAACTATGGAAGCAACTGAGAGGGAGAGCGTTTACGCTGTTCAAGGCGGATTGGGTATTTAGAGGGGAAGATGCGATTATACCTCCCCCCTCGTTAAGTGTGCAATCCTTTGCTGCTGCTGTGTGTGCTTGCTGCATCGCCCTGCTTTCAACAATTTGGATTGCTTAGCCGAAGTTCTTTTATTTTGTTTTACTTTCTTAGAGAAACGTCTCCAGTGACGGCCCTCCCTATCCAGAGCTGTTGTAGCCTACTCGAGTCTCAGATAATGCTACCGTGGAACACCGAGAAGACGGCTTTGGGACTTTTTATTGTTATAAACTTTTCTTATTGATTGCTGCTGTTAGACAATTACATTACCTTTGTTGCTGTAACCATTTCCAACGTTACTGATATTGATATATAGCTGGTTATTGCTGTAGCCGAACCTATATTTAAGTTGTGATAGCTACTGCTGTTATGGATATAGCTATTTGTCCATTGTTGTCGCTATTGCTGTAGCTAAATCTATATTTGAATTGTGATAATCATTGTGAATACTGCTGCTATTGATCCAACTGGATAATGGTTAGCACTCTGGACTCTGAATCCAACTATCCGAGTTCAAATCTCTGTGGGACCTTTTGTTTATTTTCTTTGTCTTACAAAAACAAACTTGAAAATCAGGCTTTGATTTTAAGTGACCAATGTTGTAGACTCCCACTGCTAGCTTTAAAAGCATTGACTGGTGGGACTCGGTTTCACAACCTTCCAATGAACCCCTCGGTGCTTGAGTAGAAATACAGTGCGCTATCGATTGCATCACAGAGCCTCTCGAGGGCAGTAAGCAAACGTACCTACCAGCAAACTAAGCGCGGCATGGTCCGGAATAATCTGAAAGGGAGAACTACTTCTAGTTCTTGAACAATTAGAAATGGACCACAGCAATTCATTTAATTATGCGGAAGTTTATTATGATTCATTGTCTGTCACTGCTCAGGGCTTGGGGGCTGTTCCGTTTTCGATGCTTCAGCGTTGATAGCAAAGGAATTCCTGGCCAGCCGTGCAAACTTCTACAGCAGCGCCCCTGGTGGGTCTAGTGGTTAGGATTCGGCGCTCTCACCGCGGCGGCCCGGTCAGGGAAGTTACTTTAATTCCCATAAGTATTCTGATTAAAACCACTCTATTACTCTTCATTAATCAGATGTAGATATGTCTATTTCTTGGCTGTGGCCCGACTGCATTCAATTAAAAGCGCACCTTTTATATCATTACAGAGTCTGTGCACATTGATTCGCATCCCCTTTTGGCATTATCTTCTCTTCAGTCTCTAGAAAAGGCGGGGAGAATGCCTTTGTAAGAATTGGCTTTTTCTAGTGATCCACTTTTATTTTTTTTCAAACATATATCTATAATCGTTTGTGTGATTTATTTTAATTGCAAATATATATCCTACCTGCTATTACAGTTTTGTCACAGGATTCATTAGTTTATCTCTCAGTTTTACATAAAGACTGCCCCTGTTCTCAGGGTTCTGGGCCGCTTTGCTTTTTCATATAATGCCCCAAATTCTGGGCCGCTCTGGTTTTCCGAATTCAGCCCAGTTTTTGGGCTATTCTGCTCAGCTGACAGCGGAGTGTCTAAGTCATGCATGCTCAGTTTACCATAAAAAAGTGCATGAGAACTGGATTGTGAATTCATTTAAGAGTAACCCTTAGTACATGAATAAAAGTTAATGTGTTTTTTTTACTCTCCCGAGGAAACAATTTTTTTGTGAAGAAATACAAATCAAATGTAAATGTTTCTTTATTACAATGAAGAAACTACATTACACTGAAATAGATACATGAAAATTCATTAACAGTCGTTTTCCTTTTTATTAAAGGTTAATATTAACACTAGAACCGCAGCGGGATTAATGAGATTTAAAATGTAAACAAATCTGCGTACTGTCAATGCAA
The DNA here is from genome assembly GCF_902713425.1 of Acipenser ruthenus. Lineage (NCBI taxonomy): Eukaryota > Metazoa > Chordata > Actinopteri > Acipenseriformes > Acipenseridae > Acipenser > Acipenser ruthenus. The sequence continues at coordinate 12,362,057 of NC_081199.1, forward strand.
TGCGGTTGTCCGTTTGTAGTAGGGTGTGGGAAGACACAAGACAGACACAAAGTTCAAATATGAAACGCCGGCACATGCGGTGTTTTGTTACAGTTCGGGACACTCTACCAACAATGGTATTGTGCTCAGTCTTCATACAACACACAGGTGTGTAATCCAAAAGAACAATAAGTAAAAAGTCAAAAGGAAAACAAAACACTTTAAGGAAAAACTACAAAATAAAGTGTGCGGGTTTTTACCGTGGCTCGTTGCTCCCTCTAGCGGTGTGAGCCCCGAGGAAGAGGCACTGCTCTGCACCCTCTCGCACACTGTGGGACGGCTCAGTCCCGCTAAACTCATTCACTAAAACAGTATCCCAATAAATAAACCTGTGTGCCTTGCTTGCACCCCGGGTCTGTAAGCCTCGCGCTGAAGTGCCACTCCGTCTCTCCGAGTCGCTGCTCCAGAGCCTCCGATTGTTCAGGATTCGGCCGTGAAGTCACGCTCCACTATGTTTCCTGTATGAGCCAGAGAGGATACAACACAGCGCCTTTTTATCAATTCATTCACCCCGTGTAGTCCCACCCCCCAGCCAATGACAGAACGTCAGCAGATTTCCTCACAGCTGTCCCGTCATAACACATTGCCTGACAGCGTGGGAATACACAGAGAATACAACCCCCCTACAGGCTCCCGCATGCACATGACGGTCAGTCCAAATCCCTCCCCTCTCACACCGTTTTAAAAAAATAAAAATAAAAGCAAGCAAGAAAGAAACAGGACAACCGCATTTGAGAAGGAACATGGTATTCCAAAAAAGGACAACTCATTTTCTTATGTAATGTCTATCATTATATAGTCATGCGCAGGGGTTTATCAGACCCCAAAATGAATAGAATGGTGGGGTTCAATATATTTTATTCACCTATCACACACAAAAACAAAACAATAAAGGCCTATATCAGCTCTTTCACTTATGGGTTTTAAGAGACCAGTGACCTTCAACAACAACATAAATACTATTTTATTTTTTAAAATAGTCCTTATCTATTCCTAAAAGTTTAAACTGTAGACTATAGATAATGTTTAAACATTTGGAGTATGCAAATATAATGTCTAAATTCCAATTCAGATTGCAAGTGCCTGAATTGGAATTTAGTCATTATAACTGTCGCGCCCCCAAAATAAATATAGCCAGACTACGCCACATTATGTTTAAAGAAAATAAGGAATTCTGTTCTATTATAATTACCTTCTACTTTCATTGACACAGGTTCGAATTATCAACAAAGGGGGACAGCAACTAGCCCACATCAAAGAACACAGACAAGAAGCAATGTGCAATTCTTTATTAAAACAGGCAATATTCAAAAGGTGGCATTAGTATAGCACACCTCGTCACTAACAAGTCAAAGTAGCACAGTAAAATAATGTGCATGACCAGTCCTTATTCAATATTACACTTGCCCTGGCTGGATTGTCGGTAAGGGACGTGGTTCCAATCTCCTGCCATCCCAAATTTCAAAACTGCTCAATTATCCCTTTCCCCAACAGGGGGTGCCACTCCACCACCGAGTCCAAGCCAACAGACTAATAACACTGAGCCTTCCCCAGAGTCAATTGAATGGAGAAAGAAACGTTTCAATCTGCAACAGAGCAGGGCCTCCACTCTCGATCTAAAATAGGATATTGCACACGACACAGGTTTCCTGATAAAAATAAAGCAAAGGATCAGTGCACTTCAAGACATTTCAATTAATCTGCTAATTTATACAACAAATTAAAATAGTACAATAAAACCAGAGAGATTACTATTAAGCAAATTACTGATTAAAATTAAATCACAAACACATAAGTAGTAATATTACTATAGCTTATGTCAAAAGTCTAATTTATGACCCTTTTGACCTTTTTTTGACCTTATAGGTATGAATTTATGAATATATAATGAGGGGGCGGAGATTTTATATAGGCATATGGAATATTGGTATTGATATATATATATATATATATATATATATATATATATATATATATATATATATATAACAGACCCTTTGTATTTAACAAGTGCTTATAAACATTAAATATTTATAAATGTAAAAGAGTATGAAAATAAAATAATTACTGTTGGTAGGATTCGAACCCACGCTGACAATTGAGTCAAAAGGATCCTAAGTCCTTCGCCTTAACCACTCGGCCACAACAGTTTTTCTTAAAACATTAATAAATAAAAAATAAGTATTAAGCTTACCGGGGGTTTCAGAGAATCAAGGTGGTATGGTGTTTGAGCAAAAGGTTGAACAGATGGAGACTACGATGGGTTTTTGTTTTTTAAAGGGGCAAGTCTGGGCATGTTTTTCAGACCTCATAAAAAGGAGGAAAATATTTGGTCAGTTTATTAGAGTGTTACACAAGATGTCTCATACTGTTGTTAGTTGCTGCTCAGAGAAAGTGGATCTTGAGGATCGGGAAATGTCTGAACTTATAAAAGCCTTTAAAAAATGCACATTAGCCCTTCCACAGAGGCAGAAGAAACCACGGCTTGTAAAAAAGTTTCAAGAGAGAGTCCAAGCAAGGGGCCTTCAAGCATCCGTCCCAAGGATCCTCTGTGTACTGTACAACCTCCTCTGTGGACTGAACTGAAAACAAACATCAATGAGAGAGAGGGGCGGATGTTTTAGGGTAACTCTGAAAACGCCCCTAGGGGCGGCGCCTCAAGGACCACCCATTCAAGGATCTCTGATAGGTCATCTCAAAGGATCCCCCACGGGGCCTGAGGCGTCAACACCCTCATAGGCCGAAACCTAATCTTGGGGAGCATACTAAAGGGGTTCCCCCACATGCCCTTTTGATTGAAGGAGTCTGACACCATGGCTTCTGCAAACTTTAGATACTTCTCTGAAAATGCCATTCTTGAACCTTGCGATCTTGAGATGGATTGGACCAGTGAAGAAATGACCCAGCTTATAAAAGACTTTGAAAATGTCCCGCTCCTCAACCCTGCAGAGTCTGACAACGTTGACGGGGGCTTAGGCATCTCTTTTGAAAAAGTATTAAAGATCTCTATGGGTCTCGTGGCTTCTCTATTGGAAGTGATCATTGACCGTGATATGGTGAAAAATTGCCGTGGTTGCGAAATTGACCACCCGAGCCAGCTGAGACACAGCTGCCTTTTTGAAGCGGCCCCCAATTACTTTGATCAACATTTTGAAGAAATACTAGAAAAAATACACGTCCCGTGGCTGAAGCTTCTGGTGGCTAAAGCTCTAGCTTGTTTCAATTTTCACCCATCTTTGACAAAACTTCAGAAACTGGTGGAAGATATTTTAACATAGCTAAGACCAGAACACAGCATTAGACGTAAACTGATTCATCTACAAGAAATCCTGGATGACAAGACCCGAGACATTGTTAACAAAATAACCAAAGCTTTCTACCATCGCAGTTTTACAAATCCCCAAGCTCCTTTAGCTTATTACGGAGCCCGTGACTTTGAAAATGGGGAACGTCCAGACTCCAGCAAAACTGAGGAACCCATGGAGGGGCTGCTGTTTGAGTTAATAGCTGAGAAAGTGGCTTGCAAGAGACTCTTTCAAAACCTGATCCCCGTAAATGTAAAAATGTTCAACAATTTAAAAAGTGTAACTGATTTAATCCGTAAAGATATTGATGCTCAAGAATGGGCAGAGTTGGTAAATACACATGTAAAACACTGTAAACCCTTAAATGCATTTTTAATGAATATTTTACCTAAAATGTTTGATGAAATAGAAGATTGCAAATGTACACATATCATTGTTTTGTATGCTTATGTGACTGATGTATGTTTTTATAACATGGCAAGGTTTTTAAGAGATGAACATATATCGAAAGTTGTGCAAAATGTAGTGGATTATTTAGTGACTAATCATGAATGTTTGTATAAAAACTTTATAGGTCTTCTAAAATGTCCTAATCTTCTTGATAAACTGTGAATAAAACTTTTGAACTTCACACATGTCTTTGAGGTGTTATGATAAACTTTGAATAAAAACTTTTTGAAAGTCATATTTGTCGCAGTTGTGTTATTTTGGTTAAAGATGCCACATCAGCGTATGAAAAAAATATACTACGATCCCTCAAATCCTGGAGGTTTAGGGGGTTTACAGACTCTTCAAAGAGCTCTGAGGTCTGAGGGGCCTAAAGTCTCTGAGAGGGTCTTAACTGACTTTTTATCAGAGCAAGACTCATATACGTTGCATAAGCCCTCTAAAATAAACTTTAAAAGAAACACCGTATTTGTATCTAATATCGATACACAGTGGCAAGCTGATTTAGTGGATATGTCTAGCTTGTCAAAAGAAAATGGAGGTTATAAGTACATGTTAACATGTATAGATATCTTATCCAAATATGCATGAGTATTACCTTTGAAAAATAAGTCATCTAAGACGGTGACAGAGGCGTTCAAGAGGATCATCAGCGCTGGTAGGAAACCTAAAAAACTACAAACTGATAAAGGGGCAGAATTTCTAAACAAAGCATTTCAGCACATGCTAAAAAACATAATATTCTACACCTTACCACGGGGAATGAACTAAAAGCATATATTGTTGAGAGATACAACAGGACTCTGAAAACAAAAATGTGGAAATATTTCACCGCTTTTAACACGCACAGGTATATGGATAAACTACAAGAAATGGTACAGGCTTATAACAACTCCTTCCACCGTAGTATTCAAATGAAACCTTCAGAAGTTAATGAAGATAATTCATTTAAAGTGTTTAAAACTTTATACTCTAAGAAGAAAAGCCCTAAACATATAAAGTTTAAGTTTGCCGTTGGTGACAGCGTAAGAATTTCAAAGTTAAGAGCTCCCTTTATAAAAGGCTATGAACAGATGTTTACATCAGAGATTTTTACTATAACAGAATGTATACCAAGATTTCCACCGGTGTATAAACTATGTGATTATGATGGAGAGTCTATAATGGGCACCTTTTATGAACCAGAATTGCAGAAAATAAATGTCAAGACTGATAGGCTGTTTAGGATAGAGAAGATAGTTGCTGAGAAAAAGGAAAATGGCAAAAAGTCTTATCTCATAAAATGGGCTGGTTGGCCTGAAAAATTTAACAGTTGGGTCGCGGGGCATCAGGTGGTGGATCTAAAGAGTTAACAAGTACAGAGTGTATTTAATTACACTTAAAACATTATTCATGATGTCTCAAGACTCTTTTTATGTAACTCTGCCTAGTAACGCTTCACAGGATGTATTCCCTAAAAACGCTATATCCAATTTTACTATCAAATTGGTTAAAACACTGAATCTACTGGGAAAATGGGAAGTTTGCTTAGCAGAGATTCAATATCCCCATACCTGGGATAATATAAGCCTTAAAGACAGCACTTTTATTACTTATGATATAGAAAAAGTGGTAAAACGTGATTATACTATACCAAAAGGATATTATGAGACCCTTCAGGATGTAATAACAGCTATGAACGATGCCATGCTCGGAAAAGGACTAGATCAGAAAGGTGACAAAACTCCCGATGAACAATATAAAAATGATTTGAAATTAGTCTATAAACCTATAGAAAGACGAATTTATATAAAAAGTACTACACCATATATGTTTTATGCCAAAGAACATCTCGGACAAATGTTGGGGTTTCGTGAGACTATAAAGGGTGAAACTATTGAACTATTGGGCCCTATTGAGGCTAAAGTGTATAGTGCTCATTTGAGGACCCTCTACCCAGCCGATATCAGAGCAGGATTTTATACCCTGTATGTCTATACAGATATCATTACACATCAAGCCGTTGGAGATAGTTACGTGCCTCTTCTAAGGTGTGTCCCTATTAAAGGCAAAAACAACGATATAATCACGGTAACTTACGACATACCTCATTACGTGCCCCTCAGCAAGACCAACTTTGACACGTTAACTATACAAATTAAGACGGATCAAAACAAGTTAGTGCCATTCCGTTTGGGAAGGTTGTAGTGAAGTTGCATTTCCGACCTGTAAAGCCTCTTTTTTACACCTAATTGAAAATGGGCCCTAATGGATATGTCAATCCTTATATTAATTATTACAAAAATCAAGCTGGTAATGGTTTGCCTGGATTTTCTGGAGCTCCTGTAATGTACGGAGCGGGTATAGGGGGTATTTTTAGAAGTCTTTTCAGAAAAGCTTTACCGTTACTTAGAAGGGGTTTTGAAATAGTTAAACCTCATTTTAAATCAGCAGCTAAAAATATTGTTAGTGACGTAGTGTCAAATGTCCTAACAAGTCATAACCCTCATAGCCATAACAAGAGCCAGTCAGGGGAGGGATTGATGGTGATGTCCAGAGGATACAAGAGAAAACGTAGCAAACCCCCAGGATCTCGCTATCATCCACACAAAAAGGCTAAACCAGCTACATTGAGGTCATTTAGTAGCGGTAACCGGAGAAGGAGTAAGAAACCAAAGACTCCCAGAACAGCGAAAAAGAGAAACATCTTTTAAATCATGACGCTGGTACATCTTATGTCTCAAGAATGTGTGAAATCAGAATTGGATCTGTTTACTATACCTTATACCCAGACAAGTATTGAAAAAAACCTTTATGTGGAAATTCCCCCCTGTCTGCCTTGTCTGACACGGCCCCCCTCGAATTTTACATAGCCGGAAATGGGGAAGATTATCTTGATTTGAATAATACTCTTTTAAGACTTTCATGCAAAATTACTAGGGCTGATGGCGCCGATTTAGTTGGAGGCAGTTTAGTTGGTATTATCAATTACCCTGTAGCTAACATGTTTTCACAAGTGGATGTAACTTTAGGAAATCGCTTAATTAGTCAAAGCAGTAATACTTATCCTTACCGTAGCATTATAGAAGCAATGCTAAACTTTAGTAAGGACACTCTAGAATCTCAGTTCACTGCCGGCTTGTTTTACAAAGATACCACAGGACACATGGATGAGACTGATCCTGCAGGGGCTAATGAAGGTCTAGTTAAACGACATGCTTTTACCAGAATTAGTCATACCGTTGAACTTTGAGGACCTCTGCATGCGGATATATTTTTTCAAGAGAAACTCATGCTAAATGGTATTGACCTGAAAATTAAAATGGTGAGGGCCAATGACACTTTTTGTTTAATGTCTGATGCCGCAGAAGAGTTCAAACTTAAAATTTTAGAAGCCTCTCTCTATATTAAAAAAGTAAAAGTGTCCCTAAAAAGTAAAAGCTCAGGCCTTGATGACCTCTAATGCCCGATATCCTATTGATAGAGTGTCTATGAAAGTTTTTAGTATTCCTAGAGGGAGCAGGGTCTGTAATCAGGAGAATTTGTTTCTGGGGCAGTTACCAAAGTTTGTGGTTATTGGTTTAACATATAATGACGCTGTGACAGGGTCTTCCTTGTGTCACGCGTGTGGGTAGCCGCTGTTCAAGCATACAGAGAGACAGAGGTGGTGGTGTTGAAAACGCCGGCACAGGCTGTCACAAAGACGGCCAGAGTGGGTGGCGTCAGACCAGACAGGAATTCAAACAAAGACAGTGGTTGTGATGAGCTGAGTGCAATGGCTGCACTCAGCGTTTAATAACAAATAAAAGGTTTTAAACAGTACACAAAACAGGACACGGCACTTGCGCCAAAATAAACATATAAACAAAACGGACTAAACACTTAACAAACGGTGCACGGAGACGAACAAACACGGTGAGTACAAACAAAACACTTATTGATTATTATTTTACTTTACGTTTCTCCTTCTCTCTCTCTCTCTCACCCGTTCTCCTCTTCCGAACACCCAACCCCTAGTGCAAGAAACGTGCATCTATATATACTGTTGTGCTGGGATTCAATTACTAATTAATTACTCACTTGAATCCCAGCACGTGAATTCATTACGTGAAACCCCGTGTTCACATATTATATTTTAAATGCACGTGCGTGATGTGCAATCCCGTGCCTAAATACAAATATACACTATTTAAATACACGTGAAACACAGACCCGTTTATATCCCGTGTACCAATGACTATACACCAACATTTACACACGCAACATACACACAAAACACACGAATGCACACAGGGGCGGGGCGCATTGCCACATATACCCCCCCTTGTGCGCAGCACACATGGCCTCAACGGCCACCTCCCCCCTTAAAAACCCAGCAGTCCAGGACAAAGTCTCGGGCTGGGAAGGGAGGCTTCAGTGGGCCCATGGCTGGCCATGCTGTCAGCACCCCTGCCGGTAGTGGCACGGCTGACAGCCTGTTGGTCCCGTCCTGCAGCGAAAAAGCTGCGGGGGCAGGTGGTCCCCCGACCTCCCCCTTCTTCATAGCCGGCAGCTCACTCCTGTGGGGCTCCGGCCACAAGAACTCCTGCAGCGAAAAAGCTGCAGTGGGAGCAGGTCTCCGGACCTCCCCCACGATCTCCGGCAGCGAAACTGCTGCTGGGGTTGGTGGTCTCCAGACCTCCTCCCCCTTCGTGGCCGGCAGCTCCCCTTTCTGGGGCTCCGGCCACCGTACTCCCTGCGGAGGTACGGGCAGCAGAGGCAGCTCCTGCTCCTCTGCTCCGGGTGGTGGTGGAGGCAGAGGCAGCTCCTGCTCCTCTGCTCCTTGCGGTGGTGGTGGCGGAGGCAGAGGCAGCTCCTGCTCCTCTGTTCCTTGCGGTGGTGGTGGCGGAGGCAGAGGCAGCTCCTGCTCCTCTGCTCCTTGCGGTGGTGGTGGCGGAGGCAGAGGCAGCTCCTGCTCCTCTGCTCCTTGCGGTGGTGGTGGCGGAGGCAGAGGCAGCTCCTGCTCCTCTGCTCCTTGCGGTGGTGGTGGCGGAGGCAGAGGCAGCTCCTGCTCCTCTGCTCCTTGCGGTGGTGGTGGCGGAGGCAGAGGCAGCTCCTGCTCCTCTGCTCCTGGAGGTGGTGGTGGCGGAGGCAGAGGCAGCTCCTGCTCCTCTGCTCCTGGAGGTGGTGGAGGCAGAGGCAGCTCCAGCTCCTCTGCTCCTGGCGGTGCTGGCTCCCTCTGCTGTGGCGGCTGGGCATGTGCACGCCGTGCTGCCTTCAGCAGCATAGCGAGAGGCTGCTGGGGGACACCAGCATCCTGCCCTTCTCCCCCCCAAAAATTTTCAGGGGGTTGAGCCTGTAACCCCTCCCCTTCCGGCTCTTGGGGCTGAACCAGCAGGCATTTTCCCTCTGCTGGTGGCTTGGGTCCCAGGGCTGTGGAAGCCCCGACTTGCCTCCCTTTGGGCTGTGGACGCACCGACTCCTCCCTTTTGGGCTGTGGACGCACCGACTCCTCCCTTTTGGGCTGTGGACGCACCGACTCCCCCCTCTTGGGCTGTGGACGTTCGGGCTCCCCCCACTCAGGCGTAGGACGTTCGGGCTCCTCCCACTCAGGCGTAGGACGTTCGGGCTCCTCCCACTCAGGCGTAGGACGTTCGGGCTCCTCCCACTCAGGCGTAGGACGTTCGGGCTCCTCCCACTCAGGCGTAGGACGTTCGGGCTCCTCCCACTCGGGCTGTGGACGCTCAGGCTCCTCCCACTCGGGCTGTGGACGCTCAGGCTCCTCCCACTCGGGCTGTGGACGCTCAGGCTCCTCCCACTCGGGCTGTGGACGCTCAGGCTCCTCCCGCTTGGGCTGTGGACGCTCAGGCTCCTCCCCATAACTGCGGAAGGGACAGTGGGCGAACAGGTGATCCTGGTCGCAGAGGAGGCACCCCGACGATGGCTTGTTACATCGCCGTGGATGCCTGGCCCTTAGGCGGCACTCCTCCTCCCTGTCCTTCACCTCTTTATCCGTCTCTGCCTCCCGCTTGGGCTGTGAAGGCAAAACCAGCAGGCATTCACCCTCTGCTGGTGGAGATGGGGACAGCAGGTACTCACCCTCTGCTGGTGGAGATGGGGACAGCAGGTACTCACCCTCTGCTGGTGGAGATGGGGACAGCAGGTACTCCTCTGCTGGTGGTCCTGCTACCTGGGCTGCTGTTCCATTTATGGTTGCCTCCAGGTAGCTGAGGACAAACTCCACACCTTCCTCCAAGGTGTTTGGGGTGTGTTCCTGCTGATAGGCCTCCCATCTCTCACTGTCCATCATCCACAGGGCCCGGACGACCATGGGCAGAGACTGGGCCTCCAGCCCAGCATTCTCCAGGAACCAGCCCCGCAGTTTGATGGCGTCTTCTGCCATTATATATATATATATATATATATTTTTTTTTTTTTTTTTAAACAAAACCCCTCCTGGTCTGACGCTTGGAGGCGCGGCTATCCCACTCTGACACCACGTGTCACAAAGACGGCCAGAGTGGGTGGCGTCAGACCAGACAGGAATTCAAACAAAGACAGTGGTTGTGATGAGCTGAGTGCAATGGCTGCACTCAGCGTTTAATAACAAATAAAAGGTTTTAAACAGTACACAAAACAGGACACGGCACTTGCGCCAAAATAAACATATAAACAAAACGGACTAAACACTTAACAAACGGTGCACGGAGACGAACAAACACGGTGAGTACAAACAAAACACTTATTGATTATTATTTTACTTTACGTTTCTCCTTCTCTCTCTCTCTCTCACCCGTTCTCCTCTTCCGAACACCCAACCCCTAGTGCAAGAAACGTGCATCTATATATACTGTTGTGCTGGGATTCAATTACTAATTAATTACTCACTTGAATCCCAGCACGTGAATTCATTACGTGAAACCCCGTGTTCACATATTATATTTTAAATGCACGTGCGTGATGTGCAATCCCGTGCCTAAATACAAATATACACTATTTAAATACACGTGAAACACAGACCCGTTTATATCCCGTGTACCAATGACTATACACCAACATTTACACACGCAACATACACACAAAACACACAAATGCACACAGGGGCGGGGCGCATTGCCACACAGGCGCGCAGGTTTTATTTACAAACAAACAAACAGAAAACGAAAGTAAAATAAAGATGGTCATGTGACGTTACCAGCGATGGTAACGCACAGAGGACCAGTACATCAAGCTGTACAAAAAGTGCAAAATAAAACACAATCCCACAAACTATAAATCAAAGGTGCCGTGAAAACGGCAGGCCTTGCAGCAGCCCTGAACCATCTCCCGCGGATGTTTTTAACCTGATGGACACTCGATCAAGACCCGCCCACCTGCTGATTGAGGTCCAGCCCAGCCAATCACCTGCTGCCCTTCCCCTCAACCAAGCCTAGCAGGCAGCAAGTCTCAATCGAGCGTCCATCTGTAAACAATAATTCAATTAAACAAATCAGCTCCCGAAATGACACAAAATAAACCCATTCCCCATACAAATGATACCAACACTAAATACACACGTGCAGGGCAATCGCCCTGCTACAGACACTTTAGTGGTTCCTACGCTAAAAACCCTTTTAACTTTAAACACTATGCAGGGAACTTTATAGCTATGTACGTCGATGGTGAACAAGTCCCCTCAAAACCTTTACAACCCCACTATACAGCAAGACACAACCCAGTCAGGGAATATTACAGTCTAATACAAGCCACGGGCAGACATCTCAAAGACAAACCGCCGATAATTGATAAGTCAGACTTTATTAGAGGCTATACGCTCTATGCATTTGATTTGACCCCTGATCAAGAATCTGGAGATCATTTTTCCTTAGTGAAAAATGGTAATATGCACCTTGAAATGCGTTTTGCCAATGCTCTGCCAGAGACTGTGAATATGATTGTTTATGCTGTTTTTGAGAACGTGATTGAGGTTTCCCACCAAAGAGCTGTTCTCTTTGATTACTGAAAATTTTGATACAACATTGATCCTTTTAAAAATTAATACCACTCAGCTTACAGCGTTGCTATCCAGCAACCTATTGACTGCAAAGTATTTTTATGGGGTTCTAGCTAGTGATCAACTACCTAAAGGAAAAATAAAAAAAACTGCCGGCGATACTCATTGTCAACACGGACCCCCAGAATTATCCGGGAGAACACTGGCTAGGGATTTATCTACAAGAAGAGGAACAGGGAGAGTTTTTTGATTCTTATGGTAACCCTCCAGATTTTATTTATTTTCCTAAGACTATCTCAAACTTTTTAGACAACAACGCCAAACAAACAGTGTACAATAATCAGCCTCTACAAGGTCTTATGACCACGACCTGCGGCCATCACTGTGTTTTCTTTGTACATCAGAGCCAAAGGACTTACTTACCCTGAGGTTATGGCGCTCTACAGCTCTGATTTATACAAAAATGATCTGATGGTGTCCCAATTTATACGTTGTATGTCTAACCCTAAAAAACAGAACTGTATAAATATATTTTCATGCATGCAGTGTGTCAAGACTCATCATGATTTTAAAAAATGTTATGAAAGTTAATCTTCAAAAAACTTATGACAATGTAGATGGTGAATAAATATTTTTATTGCTGTAAAGACATATATATATATATATATATATATATATATATATATATATATATATATATATATATATATATATATATATCAGGCATTGTTTATATAACACATGCATGAATATACAACAAAATGTATCAGACAATGTTTACACAGCATTTGCATGAATATACAACAAAATGTAAAGATATGTAAACTCAATAAAAACAGTAACATCTTAATAAGTTTCCCATAACTGCTGCCTTTTTTCTGCTTCTTATGCATATGGGTCTCTAAGGGTTGTTTTTTATAAGCTTCTATGAGTTGTCGTGTTTGAGAATTAGGTACTGTAGAATAGGGGACATTTATTACAGACAAACCTTTGATGAATTCGGCCCATCCTACAGGTAACCTATGTTCAGGGATATGGGTATACCCCGTTGCAGCCCTGATTAAATCAACCATATGCGACCCTCTAATGTTCTTGCCCCTAAGAATGAATTCCCCTTGATCATTCCATGAGGTAACCAAAGCATTCTGAGACATAGTGTTTAAAATAAAATTAGCATTTTTCTTAGATCTGGAGGGAATGCTACTCATAACAGCAGTCACTATCTTAGATTCAGATTCTGCTGCCGGTTGGGCCGTTTCCTCAGAGGGGGGTGTAATTAATGTAAGGGTATTCAACTCTTTTTCACTCTGTTTAAGCAAGTTTAGATATCTCTGTAAGGAGCTGGTGTATAGCTTAACTTTCTCATGGTCACTGATGTCAGTTCTAAGTAGAATGCTTTTCATTTCAGAGTCAAGTCGGCTTTCAACTGCTTTTTTAATAGGCTCGGGGTGTTGGGGCTCAGGCTGCCGAAGTCTATCGAGTTGATGTTGTGGTATCAGAAACATTTTCTGGGAGTGAGTCATTTTTTACAAATTAACTTTGAGGTGTTAAGAGTCCTGATAAAAAAGGCACTGCAATCCTTATTAAAGCGCCAATACAACCACCACTCTGATTCACAGTTTTTCTTTTTAATTGAATGGTTCTTATTGCATAGGCTCTTTATAACACGCCGCTGCTTTTTGAGAGTGTTTAACTGACTCGAAGTTAAGGGGATGTGCCCCTTTAAGGCATTTAAGGCAATTTCCACAATAGATTTGATAAAATCGTCTGAAGCGTTTTGTAAAACTGCTCTTCTCTGATGAGCAGAGCTATGAACTATGCTCTTTAAGAGATGGAGGTTACGTTTTATTCTAGCCGACATGCTGCGCTGTTGCAAAGCTTCGATAAATAAAAGTTTTAGAGCAATAACCGGCCGCTTATAAGTGTTTTGTCTTGGTATTTCTCATGATGTAAGCAACTGGCCAATCAGGAGTAAATAAACCAGTTCTTAGACGGTAAGCTTCGGGGGTTAGTGCCTTCAAGTCTATTAAAAGATAACCATAGGGTTTTTTTGTCGCATCTTCAAACGCTTCTAAGAAAAACTTGGAGTTACCGGGGTACATCTGACGGGCTAGTGTGTTGATTTGAAGTTTATCTCGAGGGTTTTTAAACAGAATAATGTAATTGGCATTCAAGTTTATGGTACGACTCATTTTTCCTTGAAAAAACAACTTTTGAACCAAATACAGCACGCATAAATTCCTATGATGAACGTATTTTGTAAAAGCTTTCTGTATTTCATCATTTTCGCTAGCTGCTTCCATCAAGTCATCTATAATGAGTAAATTGATTTTGTTAGGAGGCATTAAATTATCATCGGTTAATGAATCTGGTATGCCTTCAATAAATTTGATATTTTTAAATTTAAGTGCCAATTCATTGTATAATGCCTGCCAGCAGCTATAACACCAAATGATATTCTCAGGGGTTTTGGAAAAGAGAGTTTTCTAAAAGCTGCTTCACAAAATAACTTTTGCCTGAATTGGAGGGTCCCGATATTATAGCTGCAAAAGGTACGGATAGTCTAATATCAAAACCATCTTCAGTATCCATAAGGAAGAGATGTAAAATCAGACCGCAAGACTCGCTTATTGTAGACTATTTGAAAGGTTTTCTGGAGTGGTTTGTTTTCCAATTGAAATTCTTTTTTATTACGGTGAATCTGGGAGCCAAGAATCATGATATGCTCAGAGGGGGTGTTTCTATCATGATTCACAAAGTTTTGTACAAGGTCTTTTAATGAAGCGAGGTTAATTAATTTGGAATTCTCATAGTTTAGGGTAATCCCCTTTACTTTGAGACATGTTTTTCAGTTGTTTGTGACGTATCCATATGTTTTAGGGCCCCCTGACACAAACTCTGTAATGTATTCCCCCGGCTTTAACTCGCTAGTTAAATCACCAAGATAATCGCCTAGTTCTGGACGCCAAGCCTGGGGCCTGCTGACAAAGATTACAGAGTCCGTATCATGATACAGACAGCGACCCTGCAGACGATCCAAGAGGTTATAGAGCTCTAGCCGGGCGTAAGCGGTTGCAAATGCCGCTATGAATACGTTTACATTACCTGTGGGAGTATAGGTATCAGAAGCGTAACGCCACTGAACCTGAGCCACCGTATCACTTACAAAACAAAAATGCGAAACCTGATATCTTTTTGAAAAGAGATAATGGAAAAACTGGTCAGGGTCCTTAACCAAGCTTGTCGAGAGTTGGTTAGTTCTCTGGGCAAATTTTCCCCACAAACTGTTGAGGGATAGTTTGGAGATTTGTCTTTTAGCAGGATTAACATTAATGTTTTGAGGATCTAATTGAACCCCCTCTTTCTGAAAATATTCAGCAATATAACGCTCTTTACGCTCCTCATCGGTACAATGAGCAGGGTAACCTGAACTTTCCTGTTTCCCCTTGAGATGACTATTAATGTACCCTGTAAAGAGAGTGTCAGATTTCTGAGGAAAGTGCCAAACTTTGTGTATTTTAGACACTTTGTAACCTCTCAAGAGCTTTGACTACCTCTACACTGCACCATGTCCCTGTCAAGGCTCTTTCTCCAGAGGTATGATTACATAACTCAGTCTGGTTTAGTGTTTCCGCTCATGAACGGCAGAGGGTAAACATTAATTTACCACAGATGCGGGCAGGCAGTACAGGGAAATAAAGACCCCTAGGAGGCAGAACAGTTAATTTGAACAATCCAAAGTACTGGCTCAAGTCTTGAAAATTATGGTAAATTATGGTAGGATGGTCTACGGGGTACACTTTTGTTTTGTTAACAAAAGGATACAAGCTAGTGAAATCAAAGTATTCCACCCTTTCATTTTCCTGGGCCACATAATGTAATGTAATGGCATTTGTACGACCCCCAAACAGAGCCTCGCGAGGATTGATGCGTTCTGGAAAATCAGAAGGGGCCTATTTTAAGCTCTCCGTAGTTTAAAGCATGTTGAATGAAAACATTTTCAGTTTCTGCTACATATATTAACCATTGTATCGAGGCATTTGAAAAGCTTTTTTGCTTAATTTTTGGAATGATCGCTATTGTGTCTTTAGGCATAAATTTACTTCTATACATAGCCATGCACTTGGAAGGGGTCTATCTGCCCTATTGCATAAACCTTGGTACGGAATTTGATACATGCCTCTTTCAAAATTTCAACATCATTTTTGCAGTAGAACGCCATTTCGTCTCTGAAATTAAAAACACCATTCTTAATCGAATCATACCATTTGTAAAAGTCATCACGATCTTTAGACATCATTTGCTGAACACCATAGTAAATGGGTTCAGGATAAGGGCCTACATAATTCTGGTTTTCAGCAGTATTGAAAAAATGAGGAAAATATCCTTTTCTGGCTTCAAACCCCATAGCTGCAGGCATTGCACTTAACTTCATGGGCATAAAGTTAAAGGAATCAATGTAACACATCTTAAAAGCCTCGTCTGTAAAACACATCAACTTGCTACCCTGAGCTATGATATGTGGGTTAATACCGTTGGTTACTAAATAATTCATCAGTAAATAACTGTCATAAGACTTTGCATTGTGTGCCAAGAAAGTATAGCCTGCATAACAAGGTCTGCAATACCGTTCAAAAAACTTTTTCACACATTCCTCGCCCTCCCAAAACCATGATTCACCACCCATGTGCATGCAGTACAAATAATTAGGAATGTGCACGCCAGCTTCCTGCAGACATTCAAAATAATAAACACATATTTGTCTGTGGGTTCCTTTAAGGTTTAAGCATTTGAATGAAGCATTTATGATCAGTGTGAGCTAACAACACGGCTTTACATTGCTTACAGTAAGGAGTAAGACATTTATGAGTCTGTGGCTTTGTCGGGTCACATTTATAGAGAGAATAGCACCTTGTACAAAGTTTTAAAATGTCACACATATAAACCTGTTTTTCACTGTTGGCTTTATCTCGGAGAATCTTATGCTCATCATAACAGAGCTGTGATCGACAATAACGATTGCAATCGTTACATTTTACCTTTACAGAGGACTCACTGTTACAAGCTGGTGAAAATATGCTGTGTAATAGTAATTACACAGATAGGCAGCACCCAGAAAACCTTTCAAGTTAACAATACCATAGAAATGATTCTCATGAAGAAACAGAAATACAGTTTTGTTTTTTGCTCGAGTATCTGTTTGGTGATTCAGGAACACATCCTTTTGAGGACATCTGTACCAGACCACAATTTTAACATCTAAGGCCTGTTCAAATTTATCTATGTCTGCAAACGAAACCATTTGATGTTCACTTAATCCCACACTCTGTTGAAGTTTTAAAGCCTCAGCCATACACGTATCATAGGCACCCCTGAATTCTGGAAATAACAAGCTCAGAACGCTGTAGGCAAAACATAATTGATTGTCTGTTGTAACATATAATCAGATGCTTGGCTTTTTTTCTAATAAGCTCACTTTTCATTAAGGTCTGCAAACCTCTCCTAAGACCACCTCCTTCAGGACACCTAATAACCTGGACAATCAACATCAAAGAGTCATCAGCCAAAATTTCACTATGACTTTGAAGGAGAGCTTCAATCTGACTGAGAAAATCGTCTAGACTTAAATTGTCTCCAGTCATTTTTACATACACTGGTATATCTAAGGATCCTGCTCGTAATTCAAGTTGCACAATGTCTGCAGGTCTTAGCGTTCTAGAAACCTCACTCAACATATTCTTTAACGTTTCATGCAGCACAGTAAAAACTTCAGCGTAGGAATCAAGATCATACAGATGTGTAAAGTTAAGAGATTGCTTCAATTCGAAATTGTTAAACATAGGTCTATGTCGAAGCTGTACACCTTCCCCACCAATTCTATCACCGTCGCTATCCCTATGGGGGGCCTGTAAACCAGAAGGACCAGCCACTTGATCATCATGTAATACACCACCCCCGGGACTTTTATGCTAAAATAATCATCATGGTAAGCCCCATCGTTCAAGCCTCCCCCTATTTGTTTTTCCACATCAACTACACTCTCTAGAGTACCATGATTTTCTCTAGACATTTCATGCAAAAGCTTATCCAAAGAGTCAAAATTGATCTGAGTCAATTTAGCATCATTAACAAACCCAGGGCACTGTGAGTTATTGTTGTCTATATTAGTTGAGTTGTCATTTATAGGGGGACTATCTGTAGAAATTTCATCAATCAGAGCCCTGATTGACGGTAAAATATACGCGTTATAATTTAAATCATTTAATAGTTTGTCTAGATAGTCAAAATTCTCAAAACAGGCTAAATTTTGGGGGTGAACAGTGGGTGGTCTGACATTGTGGGCTGTAGATATACTATGTGTATGGGAACATGTTGAGGGATCAGAATTTAAGGTATTTTTAGGAACGAATATAGAATTAACCACATAATTTGACACAGTATGACTCGAATCATCAACAGTAATTTCAATGTGTTTCCTTTTACAAGTTTTTTTGCGATGTGGTTCCATTGTAGCTCTACAAATACACTGCTACTGTTTTAAAAAACCCAGCGTTTTCAATAGGGTAATTAATGTCTGTATATTCTAAGCCACTTCAGGGTTGGAAACTAGGGCCCTTATAGCAGGGTGTCTGTAAATGATCTGATCTATAGTCAACTTTACATGTTTCAATAGCTCAACGCTGTGATACCTAGTAGTAGTTGAAGTTGAGGGTATCGCATGTTTTAGCCTTTGTGGTACTTTGGAGAGCGTATGGGGGGCTCTTGATTGTAGCGAAGTATGAAACCTTCCGGAAATTTTACGTGGCCTTTTAGACTTCGGGTCTCTGCTGAAGGATGTGTCGTCCTCGGAAGATTCACTTTCCAAAAGAAGTGTACGTCTAGTGGGCCGTTCTAAATGAAAATATGCCAAAATATACAATCAGACCAAAAATACATTAACAGATGTTTGATGAAATATGTAACACTTAAAAAAAAAAAAGCTTCATTTTAAATAGATACTTACTTTTGAGAGGTCTTTTTTCAGATTTTTGAGTATTGGGAGGATCTAAGGGGGCCTTCGCATGTATAGCTTGGCCCTCCTCCGATGTACTGGCAACGTCTTTCCTTACGGTTTTTTCAGGATCTTCTAAAATATAAATGGTTGAATATGAATGTTTTATTAACCTAAAAATTAATATTAATTATGAAAAAAACGATCAAACATATTTTATTAACCTATAAAAACAGTACGGTTCATAGTTTAACACAATTCAGAGTCTGACGCTAGGTCGCTGGAAGATGTCATGAAGTATTGTTCCAGATGCTCAGAATCTTCAATATATTCAGCTTCTAAAAAACAGAATGAATCAGCTATGTTTTTAAAAGGAAATCATAATAAAATAAAAAACAGTGTCTATAACATATAATATCATTCAATCACTATATATATATAATAATTATATTTCTGTATTTGTTATTAATAAACATAAACAGACAAATATGGCTACTATTTTACTCACTTTTAGGCGTATCTGCTGTCACTGAGAAATTATTTAAAAAGTCCTCAGGCACGAGTAGAGCGCTTGGTAGCTCAAGGGATATGCAGTGTCCAGGGATCGTATCTGCAATTTAAAGGAGATATTTATAGTTAGACCAGAAAAAAAAAAAAAAAACCCTCACGATATTTTGGTTTAGCGAATGAAAAAACTCACCATTCTGACTCTCCAAAAACCATGTTGGGGACAACGGAATGATTGTAGGTGAGAGAGGAATGAACGTAGGAGGCTGTTCAATTACTTCCTCCTGGTGTGAAATTAAATGTTCTTCTATAAGTTCCTGGATATTTATAAAATATGAAAATATATAATTTTAAATAAATAAAAATAATAATAATAATGGCCACATAAAATACATGCCTAAAATTCACAGTGTTAAAGTGTGTATTTATAGTAGTGTTCATATATCTGAGTTACATGCATCATCTTAACTCTTAAAATAAAACCCAATTTTTAAAAACAAGACAAACAATCAAACAAACAAAAAAAACACGTTATGTTGCATCACAGACACACCGCAGAGTCTTCATTCATAATCAGTTATAAAAGCGTATCAAACATAGTTTTTCACACAGAGTTAAAACAGCATTTAAACATTAAACATAGGACCTACCATTTAGAACCTCATTGTTGCGGGTTAATTCTCTGTCCATTTATAGTTGAAGTGGGTCTTTACGGGATATTGTTCTTGAGAGGAATCATCCTTTTCCAGAAGTGTAATACATAGCTCTGTACGGGGTGTTTTATACTCTCAAAAGATCCGCGGTAAATGCCTTTGTAACCACAGGGGGCCAGATCAGGAAAACCTATCCTGGGGGAGATAAACATGACACCTGAGCGGTACCTAGACTAGGCGGCGCCTCAAATCTCACCTCCCCACATCTCTAAAGCCGTTATCCAAAACCACCCGTCATTCTCGATATTATGCTTAAATTATGCTTTATTATGCTTAAATCACGTTTTTATTGGTAAGCCGTTAATAAACAAGAATTGGTGCAGCATATACATATACTTGTTTTACTACTATGTTTTGTTTTTATAGTTAAACGCTGGCTTAGTTATTTTTCTTTACTCAGTATTACATGCAAAAAATACTCATTCGTTTTGTAAACGATTTTATACAATCTGTTTTATAACACGAATCATTTTAGATACACGTAAAGGAGCATAACAACTGGATTGGGTCAACATTCGCCGTTTTTTTAAAAACATAACGATGTACTATGCTCACACATAGTTTTAAATCTAAAACAGTAAAAAAAAAAAAACGTATTAATGATTTGCACCATCGTCAGAATAGTTTGACCGTGTATGAGAAGCTACTGGAGGTTATCCTGATCGGAGCCTATTCAAAAACTGGCGGTGATAAAACAATTAAATATTTTCTCTTATTTTATTTGCAATAACACAGATTTTTATCTTATTTTATTTTCTAATCATTATGCCCCAAACTATATCCAGTTTGAAATATCACGAGGCTTATAGCCCCTACCAGACTAAACGGCATCGCTGTGATCACCGAGCCATGTTTCTCAGCGGGGTGCCTTCCTCTAACATACACTATCTGTACTTTTAATACACCGGGGCTCCAATCTGTTCCTAACGTGTAAAATTGAATAAAAATATTTATCCCATATATATATATATATATATATATATATATATATTGTAAAAGAACTTCACCTTCTCGGGTTCGTTGCCCCTTTAAGAATATGACCCAGGACTCAGAAATGGCGTTTTCAGCGCTGACGCGCTATATTTTAATAAACACAAAATAAAACAAACACACACAAAATAAACACCTAGCTCCTCTTGGAGCACTTACTACACAAGTTTTTTCCCTCACTAACTTGCAGGACGGCTAAGCCGTTTACCTGCTAACATAAACCCAAAACCACACCGGTTTAACACAGCACTTACACTCTGACTGCACGGAAGCAGAGCACCTCATCTGCCTCCTTCTACTCAGCAGCCTCGAGCAGACTGCCTGCTCTCCTTTTAAACTGCCCGCACCTGGGTCTAATTCCCCAATAACGCCCAGGTGCGGATGATCATTAATAATAAAACAATTAACAAAAGGTGTCTCCTCACGTAGGGAGGTTTTAACCCCCTCCCTACTGCCTCACTCAACCTGCTGCCTTACACATCCCCCCCTTGTCTTTACAAGACACAGGCCACGAGACGGCCACCTCCTCCCCTAAAACACAACCACCCAGCCTCAAGTCCAGCAATGTCCATTGCCGTCCTCTTCCACGGGCGGGCTTGAGGATGGGTCGGTCCTTCCGGCGCTGCCAGGGAGGGACCGCGAACCGGCGACACGGGACCCCACCGGGCTAACAGGGCCGACCGAAGCGTAGGCCGGGGCACTGGAGGATGCCGCAGTGGACACAGGTCTTCCCCTGGGAACTGGCGCAGTGATGTCCGATCACCAGGGGGAGCGAAGCAGCGAACAGGGGGAGCAACAGCGACGTCTGGCAGCAGCCCAGCGACGTCTGGGTGCTCGGGGAGAGCGGAGCAGGTAACCAGGGGCAGAGCTGTGGCCAGTGCTGCAGACCCCTGGGCTCCAGGTCCAGCACAGGGAGGTCCAGGAAGACCGGCAGGGTGTCCCAGAGCAAGGGGTGAGGGACTGGACGCAGCTGCGCCGAACTGGACTGTAGGGGTGGTGGTCGGGGCTGTGGCGGAGGTATGCTCTTCGCCTCCCCTCTGGGCTCCGGAAGCGGCGGCTCCTCCCCTCTGGGCTCCGGAAGCGGCGGCTCCTCCCCTCTGGGCTCCGGAAGCGGCGGCTCCTCCCCACTGGGCTCCGGAAGCGGCGGCTCCTCCCCTCTGGGCTCTGGAACTTGAGTCAGTGGGGCACCCCCTGCCTGCTCCCACCTTTGGAGCAGCAGGTCCAGCTCCGTCGGCTCCGGATCCGGTAGCCCCAACTCCTGTCTCCACCTCTCGTTCTGCTCCACTTGAACAGCGGTGTTTCTTTTGATCTTCTCGATCAATTCCTTAAAATCCATTTTTTCTTTTACTGGGTCGTAGGGGCACCCACACTTCTGGTACCATATGTAAAAGAACTTCACCTTCTCGGGTTCGTTGCCCCTTTAAGAATACGACCCAGGACTCAGAAATTGCTTTTTCAGCGCTGACGCGCTATATTTTAATAAACACAAAATAAAACAAACACACACAAAATAAACACCTAGCTCCTCTTGGAGCACTTACTACACAAGTTTTTTCCCTCACTAACTTGCAGGACGGCTAAGCCGTTTACCTGCTAACATAAACCCCAAACCACACCGGTTTAACACAGCACTTACACTCTGACTGCACGGAAGCAGAGCACCTCATCTGCCTCCTTCTACTCAGCAGCCTCGAGCAGACTGCCTGCTCTCCCTTTAAACTGCCCGCACCTGGGTCTAATTCCCCAATAACGCCCAGGTGCGTATGATGATTAATTAATAAAACAATTAAAAAAAGGTGTCTCCTCACGTAGGGAGGTTTTAACCCCCTCCCTACTGCCTCACTCAACCTGCTGCCTTACAATATATATATATATATATACCCTAAGTCGGATATGTTAAAGAACTAGACTAAGCGGTGCCACGATTCTCACCTCACAACTGATTTTAGGCTTTTCAGACACGCCAAATACGCTACAAAAAACGTAGCCCTTATTCCTTAAAACATGTTAAACTCTGTTTTATTCATTTACATATGTGTTTAATTTTCCTTCATTTGTTTCCTGCAGAATCATAACATTTTGTTTTTATTCAGTTATATTCAATTCCATAAGTTTTATTGGTACGGCGCTAATAACTTAGCAATAGCATATACTTATACCTGTTTGTTTATAGTTGAACGTAGGCTTAGTTAAATCTATTTTCTTTACGCGGTATTACAGGCGTAAAATGTTCATGCAATATATTTTTAATACGTCTTTCATTTTAGCATTTTTAATTTTATTTGCGTCAGGATAAAAATGCTCTCATTTTATCTTTTTTTAAAAAAACAAGCAAACAAACAAACAAACACAAACAACCAAACACGCTTAAACAGTTTTTATTTATAGAATTGATTCCAGGTTTTAGTCTTAACAGAAGTATGCAAGCTCCTTAATATATATAAAGTCTGTATATTCATTTGAAATAGTCCTAGGAGTGTCTACCATGCTGAGACCAAACCTTAAGGCATTACAAATCACACATTTCACAAGCCTTCTCTGCAGGGTGCCTTCCTCTAACAAATAGGTATCGGTGCTTTTTAATACATCGAGACGCCAGTCTGTTCATAGCGGGTGGTTATGTGTCTGTGAGTGTCTGTGTCTGTGTGTGGGGGTGTCTCAGTGCCTGTGCTCATGTGCGCGCGCATGTGAGTGGACCTATAGGAAGTTGTGCGCATGTTCGAAGCCAAAGGAACCGCCCCCTATTTAAGTCACAGAGCGAGTTTGCAGTCATTCTTCTGCTAAAGTTTGATGAGTGCAGTTGGCTGCGAGGGAGAGAATTCAGACTGTACTTAAGCGGTTGTCCTGGGGAGTGTTTTTGAAAAAGGTGAGAGAGAGAGAGAGAGAGAGAGAGAGAGAGAGAGAGAGAGAACTTGTTTTTTCTCAGAACTTGTCCTCTGGTAGATTTTGTTTTTGTTCTTTTATAAATATTTAATTTAATATCTAATTTATTTTGTTTTAGCGATACACTTTCAAAACGACTAATGCTCAGTTGTTCCCTGATTTATGTGTGTAATGTTTAAACACATTTTAAATATAAATTGTTTTTTCTTTATGCTTTTAATACCCTCTTTTTAACTTTCTCTTTTCATTAAGTGTCTAATGTAAAAAATACTAAGACTTCAATGTTGTCTGCACCAAGCATAAGTTAACATAAGCATTTATATAAAACTTGGGTACCCACTATCCCTGATTACATAAATAACATATTAAACACTGATTTTTGTACATATCTTATAAAAGACGTGCAATAAGTTTATAGGCATATATAAGCCCTATATTCAATAAGCATATCTGTCTTGTAACCATAATAAAATCCCACGCCCCTCATTATATATTCATAAATTCATAAATACACGCCCCCTCATTATATATACATAAATTCATACCTATAAGGTCAAAAAAAGGTCAAAAGGGTCATAAATTAGACTTTTGACATAAGCTATAGTAATATTACTACTCACATATCTATAACCATATATCAATACACATATATCTAGATCTATATATATATAAATACACAGTATAATCTAGTAACAGATATAACCTAGCAGCATATACAACTTAGCAGCTTTATGTAGTTTAGCAACAGATACAGTCTAGCAGCGTTATATAAATTTTAGCAACAGATACAATTTAGCAGCGTTATATAATTTTAGCAGCAGATACAATTTAGCAGCATTGTCTAGTGTAGCAGCCAAGTATAATCTAACAGCATTTGTAGCAGTAAAATACAGCCCGGCATCAGTTTAATTCTGGCTGTAATGTAAGGCAGGGAACAGGGAAAAGACTCCGCTGATAAATTATAATAAAAAGTAACAATAGCTCAATGAGAAGGTGTGTGACTCTACTGCAGTTTAAGCATAATGCACCACAACAAAACACTTAGCTGGTGGATGACGACCCACAACTCCCAGTCCAGCGTCTTGGGCAGCTCTCTCTCTCTCTCAAAGTGCTCGTGCTTTTTATTTCTCTCCAGCCAACGCCGCTCAGCTGGTCATCTTCAGCTCCTCACGTCCCGATTTCTCTTTAGTCTCGTTCCCAGTACACCAAGTGTCCCGTACTGCTGCCAACAACACCCCAAATTCCTCACATCCTGGTCCCGTGCCGCTACCTGCAACACTCTGATCTCCTTGCTTTCTTTAGTCTTGTATCCGTTTTGTTCTTTTCTCTATCCCCGCGTTCTGCTTTATCCCTATCTTGTTTCTGCCTATCATTCTTTTCGTTCCGCCTTATTCTAACTTCGTTTTCTGAACTGCGTCTCCCAATATCCTCTTTTTAGTTTTTTCTTTTTACTCCCTCTTTATAGTGCACAGCTGATTAAATTATTGTCCACACCTGCGATCCAAACAGTGATTTCAAGCGGTAGACACCGGTGGCGTTGCCATAGGAACAGGGAACACAGCGTGTGTACAAAAACGTAAAAGCAAAATAAATCAATACATCAATAACGTGCTTAAATTAATCATTCCAACAACACATTGTGAAAAAAAAGAAAAAATCAAAAAAACATTCTAAATATCACAACAATATAATTCAATAAATCACATACACCTTTGTCACCCGTGACAATTGCATACTCCAAAAGCAAATAAAATACTGTGTTCCTTCTCAAAAATGGTTTTTTAATATTAACCTTTAATAAAGGAAAATGACTGTTTTAATGAATGTTCAATGTAGTTTCTTCATTGTAATAAAGAAATAAGCTTTTTTTAAAACAAACAAACAAACAAAAAACAAACATTTCTTCATAAAAAATAATGTTTTCTGGGGAAAGTAAAATAATACATTAACTTTTATTAATGTACTAAGTGATACTCTTAAACAAATTAAATGTCTAATTATTGTGTGCTTTTTTATGGTAAAATGAGCATACATACCTAGAAACTCAGCTGTCAGCAGAGCAGAATATCCCCAAAACTGGGCTGAATTCAGAAAAGCAAAGCAGCCCAGAATTTGGGACGTTATCTATAAAACAAGTCGTCCCAGAATTTTGGACGTTATCTGAAAACCAAAATTTGGGATGTTATCTGAAAACCAGAGCGGTCCAGAATTTTGGACATTATATGAAAAACAAAGCAGCACAGAACCCTGAGAACTGGGGCATGCAAGACACCGTCAGGCAATGGTGTCTGTCTCGCATCGGGTGTAAATGGAACGCATTGAGCCACGCTTTGAGCAGGCGCATGCGTAGCAGACCCTGTTCCATGGCTGATATGGCTGCGGCCATCCGAACCAACAGTTTGGGGAACTGTACTAAGGGGATCTTCGATCCCTGTTGAACAGGGAGAGACAACCCTGAATAGCTGCTACTCTGTCGTCTGACAGGTATGCGTGCATCGTACTGGAGTCCAGCCGGAGTCCCAAGTATGTTGTGCACTGCATCGGTCAAAGCATTGCTGATGGTGAGGCCCAGCCTCGCCAGATGCTGCATCACCATTGCCGTGTGAGCCACTGCTCCCTCCTGCGACGGAGCACAGATTAGCCAGTCATCTAGATAGTTTAGTACTTTGATCCCCTGCAACGCAAGGGGGGCAGGATAGAATCTATGCATTTTGAAAACGTATGTGCAGCTAGTGAGAGGCCAAACAGCAGCACGGAGAACTCGTAACTCTTCAGTGAAGGCAAAGTGGAGATACTTCCTGTGCACTGGACGAATGAGAACATGAAATACGCGTCCTGTAACTCCACGGTGGTAAACCAGATGCCTTGTCGGACGGACTGGAGAATGTGACAATGAGTCAGCATTTGGAACCTCCTTTCCTTTAGGTCTAAGATGAAGCAGAAACCACCGTCATTCCTGGGTACTACGAAATATCTTGAGTAGAACCCCTCTCTGCGGGAGATGGAGTCTACTAGATGGATGGCTCACTTGCACAGCAAGGCTGCCACTTCCTCTTTGAGTACCGAGACCTGAAGAGGGTCCAACACGAAGTGTGCGAGACTCCTTGGAGGAGAAGGTCCCAAACGGAACTGCAATGTGTAACTGTTGTGTATGGTAGCGAGCACCCAGGTATCTTGATGTTTGGGCAGATTACAAGATATTGTTTCAACTGAGTGATTGCAATGACATAATACACGCTTATTCTCAGGGTCTTTATTAACCATAATGGACACTACTCTCAATTTTTTTTCTCAAAATAAATATTTATAAATACAATAATAGTTACCCATTTCATTATTCTCAGTAATAAGGAAAAAAATGTATCTGATACATTTAGTTCATGAAATAGTATATGCTTATATCCACTTGTTTCTTGATATTTATAAATGTTGGAAAAACATATAGAGTATATTAAAACACAAGAGACAGAATAAATGTTCTAATATAATTATAAGTCAATACATCAGAATTACAGTGTTTCCCCTTTTATTAGCTGTAAACAAGTTTCTGTGATGTTTTGTTTCTGCTTTTGTTTCTTCCTGGCTGCTGTAACCAGTTTCCACCCTTTAGACACTAAATGCCCCTCTCAGTGACGTCACACGAAAAAGAAAAAAAAAAACTATCAGAAAGTGAACCTCAGTCTGTCCCCTATCCATTGATGTGTGTTTCAAGCTTGTACTGCAAATTACGGTGGCCCTGTAAGTCATCAAAACAAAGTTTTTTATATAGTGTTTACACGATCGCGGTCCTAGAAGCCCACTTCAGTATGATCGTGTTAACGTGATCCCGGTCCTTAAAGGGTTAATACAGTTAATATTCCGATGGGGAAACAATTGCTTCCTGATCAGAAATAGGAACTTCAGTGGTAAGGGAGTTTGGTGATGTTTTTTCTGATGTGCTTGGTAGAATGAACATTATTAAACATGCTATTATTTCTCCACCACGTCAGGGTCCGGGAGAGGCAGTACCGGATCCCGGAAAGTCGATGGGAAGCAGTTCGCAAGGAGGTGGGGACTATGCTCGAGCTTGGAGTCATTCAGCCTTCCCAGAGCGAGTGGTGCAGCCCTATTGTACTGGTGCCCAAGAAGGACAGCTCCACTTGTTTCTGTGTGGATTTTCGTAAGGTGAATGTGATCTGCAAGTTCGATGCATATCCTATGCCTTGGGTGGTCGAGCTCCTAGACAGACTGGGAAAGGCACGGTTTATCTCAACTCTGGATCTGACAAAAGGATATTGGCAGATCCCACTAACTCAGAGTTCATGGTCTGTTCCATTTCCATATCTTAAACTAAAATATCCTTTTTAAGCAATGCTGACTTGTTCAATTTTCATCTGTTCCATTTCCAGACAATGCCCTTTGGGCTGCATGGAGCCCCAGCAACCTTCCAGAGACTGATGGACCAGGTGCTATATCCGCATCAGAAATATGCTGCAGCATATATTAATGATGTGGTGATTTTTAGCTCTACCTGAGGAGAGCATATTGTTAGATTATCCGCTGTCCTACAGTTTCTGAGGGAAGCGGGTCTTATGGCTAACCTGGGGAAATGTGCATTTGGAAAATGTGAGACCCAATATCTTGCCTATATTATGGATAATGGCCCGGGAAAGCCAGTTGATTCCAATGTCCAGGCTTTGGTAGAGGCGGTGATTCCGAAGACCAAGTTTCAGGTGAGGTCTCTACTGGGGTTGGCCGGCTATTACCACCGTTTTATCCACGAGTATTCCACCATAGTTAACCCCCTGGTTGACCTCGTCATGAAGAATGCAGCAAATTTAGTTAAGTGGACAGGGGAATGTCAGGGGCCTTTGACATGATTAAGAGGAAGCTTTGCCAAGCCCCAGCTCTAATTACACCTGACTTCAGCAAGGAGTTCATTCTTCAGACCGATGCCTCTGACATTGGTCTTGCAGCTGTCCTGAACCAGGAAACTGGTGGAGTAGAACACCCCATTATTTATTTGAGCAAGAAAATGACTCCCAGGGAAAGGAACTACTCTGTCATTGAGAAGGAGTGTTTGGCCATTAAATGGGCTATTCATTCCTTTCGTTATTATCTCTTGGGGTGTTCCTTCACTGTCATCACGGACCATGCTGCCCCTTTTTTGACATTAAGTTGCTCACTGATGACATGCTTTAGCACTCTGTGTTTGTTTTGTTTACAGAGGATTGACAGAGCTGCAGCTATACAGCCAGTGAGATGACCCAGGACACTATCCACTGAATAGCCTAGAACAGCACTACACAGCCCAGCACAGCACCACACCATAACATGGTGTTGAGAGCACAGCTTTTCGTGCGCGGAGGGATCCAGGTGGCACCGCTGTGCCGGATTAATTATTATATTTTTGTTTTGGAGACTGTTGGGTTTTTCTTTCCCCCTGATACCATTGTTGGTAGCAGGGGTGACTTTATTATTTTGATCGACGGCTTTTTGAAATAACAAAGCACTTTTTTTTTTACTGAACTTTGTGTGGACATTCCCTTTCTGCACTTCACCACGCAAATCCTGACAAACCCTTAGTACATAAATAAAAGTTAATGTGTTTTTTACTCTCCCCAGAAAACATAATTTTTTATGAAGACACAAAAATCAAATTTAAATTTTTGTTTCTTTTTTAAAAAAAACTGTTTTCTTTATTGCAATGAAGGAACTACATTGCACTGAAATAGATACATGAAAATTAATTAACGCAGTCGTTTTCCTTTATTAAAGGTCAATATTGAAACATTTTTGAGAAGGAACATGGCATCCCCCCCAAAAAAGGGCATCTCATTTGCTTATGTAATGTCCATCAATATATAGTCATGCGTAGGGGTTTATCAGACCCCAAAATGAATAGAATGGCAGAGTTCAATATATTTTATTCACCTATCAAACATTCCTTATCTATTTCTGATAGTTTACACTGTAGGCTATAGAGTTGGAGTATGCAAATCTAATGGCTAA
The DNA here is from genome assembly GCF_902713425.1 of Acipenser ruthenus. Lineage (NCBI taxonomy): Eukaryota > Metazoa > Chordata > Actinopteri > Acipenseriformes > Acipenseridae > Acipenser > Acipenser ruthenus. The sequence continues at coordinate 12,391,874 of NC_081199.1, forward strand.
ATTCCAATTCAGGCACTTACAACCTGAATTAGAATTTAGCCATTATATTTGCATACTCCAAATGAGAGCATGGCAGTCTGTAAATACACCTGTGATTAAATTAAATTAGAGATAAACAGATGTTTCCTGTAACAAAACAGTAATGCATTGTATTGGTAAAATATTCCTTCCCTTCCCAAATGATCTTCAGCGGCAATGCAGACAAACAGAGATAACATAACAGGGTAATATGGGGAGGGTGCCAGCAGAAAATAATACAATACAATACTGTGCTGACAGAGGTAATAAAAAAAAAAAAATAAAAAAAAATAGTTGGTGCACTTTGGACCTTTTACTGTGTGTGTGTGCCTATCAGTGTGTCTTAGTGTGTGTGTCTCAGTGCATGTCAGTGCAGGGGTGTGTGTGTGTGTGTGTGTGTGTGTGTGTGTGTCAGTCTATAACAGCAGCAGTACTGAGGCTCTGAATGAGAACTGACTTACTCTTCAGTGAGGAGAGAGACCAGAGAGAGACCAGAGAGAGAGAGAGAGGCTGCACACAAACTCACAAGTCCATCCAAAACGACTCTGATCTCAGTCCTTTAGAAGTGCATGACTATTGTGTCATTGTAGCTACAAATTGTCTTCCTCCTAACTTGTTACTTCTCATCTCATATTGTATTCTTGGGTTATTTGCACTTATTTTAAACTACACATTATTGAAGTATTGTCCTGTAAGTTACCTTGGATAAAGGCGTCTGCCAAATAAACTCATAATAATAATAATAATAATAATAATAATAATAATAATAATAATAATAATAAAAGTGCTTTAATCTTGTGTGTAGACTAGAAATTGCTGCAGCATTGTGTGCGTGTGTGTGTGTGTGTGTGTGTGTGTGTGTGTGCGTCTGTGTGTGTGTGAGTGCGTGTGTGTGTGTTCAATGGAGGTGTGTATCATTGATGTGAGAGAGTCTTAATGAAGCTGCCGCATTCCAATAGTGTGCCAGCGAGTTTCACACCCCAATGCAGGTCTGCATCGTTCAATACTGTGTCTGAGTATATGTGCCAGTGCGTTTCAATATGTAAGATAGGTTTGTATCACTTTATAATTTGTTGGTGATGTCACATGTTCACCACATCAGGGTGCTCCCAAGGCCTCAGGCTGTGCGGTGCCCTAGGCGGTGATGATTAAGTGCGGGATCCAGAACATCAAATGAATGCTACAGTAGCAACCGTATCTTAAAGTTAGTATATAGGTGCATCATGTAACCATACGCATCTACATATACTAACATTAAGATACGGTAAATAAGATTCATGATATTAAAATGTTAATGATTGTTTCAGTTTGTTTGTTTTGTAGACTTTATCATTTCATATAATTCACAACTTCAAAGCACTCAGAATTGCAGTCTACTTCAAACACATCACGTATTAACTTTTTCTTTTTCTTAAAAGGCCTATTGAAAAATACTGTAAGGTCAGCAGCGAAAATACTGTAAGGTCAGCAGCGAGAATAACCAGGCAGAAATAAACACATAAATAATAATAATAACAACAAATCCCTTTTTGACACTTCATACTCTGTGTGCAATGCCACTTTTTACAAAATGTTTTTACAAATTAACCCCTGGGCATTATCAAATCTTTTTTTCTTTTTTTCATTTTACGTTCTAAATTACTTGGCTATAAATTGCAAAGACATTTTCCTAGCTTTAGCGGCAGCAAAGTCCTTCATCAAATGTGAGTATTCTAAATTCTAGGCAACTTCTCTCTCATTTGACAGAATGGCCAAATTTGACAACCTTTTTTGAGTCACTGTTGAGCGCAGTCTTGATCAGTTTCAGCATGGAAAAGCTGTGTTCACCAGAAGCAGCCGTCACTGGAATGATCGGACGGCTCCCTATGTTTTCATGCATGTACTGCATCATTTTCACAGGACTCATAGCTGCGAGGTGCCGACATGATGAGCTGCAGCTCCAGCGTCAGGGATGCAAATCATTTCGAACATTGGTGCTTAACTGTTTTAAAAGTTTAGCACCAGAGAGCTATAATGTTGCTAAATTATCAAAACCACCACGCCCTTCAATTCGTTTTTAGTGCCTTGTGTTACAGTAAATATTTTTAACAAAATCTACCCAGTGCTTAATTTGAATCGGATCCTGCCGGAACAGGATCCGGCACCTCTCAGATTTGACATTTTTCGTTCCGGCACCTAATTTGCCCGGAGACGGTACCTCTCATGATTTATTATTTTTTCCACTGTTTGCACTGTAAATATTCTAATAAAAGCGATCAGAGTTAAAGTTGCCTCTGCCTCCTCATTATTTCTCCCGCCCCCCGTAAAAGCACCCTATCCTGCCACACCGATTCCAGACCTGCTCTCTAATTTGTACATAGAGGTTATGGGGCGGGCCAGTGAGGTAAGTAACTGATCTTGAAACAGTGGTGGCCAGCTAGTGAGAGGTCCCTACGTAATCACGTCAGGTAGCCAAGTTGTCGCTATTGAATTTGAAACGTGACGTGGGAAAGGAAAGCCAAATCAAAAATGAGGGGGAAACTGCTCCTGATGGCGATGCCTTAGCTAGCAGTTCAGCATCTCCACTGGCATGTCCTCCACTAGCTAGTAGGCCACTAGAGAGTCAGACTCGGCAGGAGAGAGAGAGGGAGAGGGAGAGGGGGAGGGGGAGGGGGAGTGGGGTCGGGGAGGACTAGTGATGGGCAGTTCGATTATTTTTAGTGACTCGATTCATTTGATTCAGTTCAGTTTGGTGAATCGATTCATTTCGTTCATTTGATTCACTGATTCAATGATACACCACTAATCAATGAAGATCGCATTAAGATTGTTTACGTAGATTTATTTGAACCAGAAAGAACGAGTCGTTCACGAACTGCACATCACAAAAGCTATGGAGAATCTATATTTGGTTGACTGGGTTCATTAACATTAAACTAAATATAGTTTAACAAAAATATATATATATCTTTAGAATACTGGAGATAACATAACAGTTTGAAACATTAGCATTGTTTAGCCATCAGTATCAAACTAATTTAATTTAATCTTTAAAAAAAAAAAAAATAGTCAATTGCATTTCTTATGTGTTTTTTATCTATACATTTGGAGTCACCCATTGTTTTTTACAACAAAAAAGAGTGGCTCGAACGAGTGGTATTTGTGGAACTAATCCGTGGTATTTATTCAGCACATAGCAAAACGCTGTTTGCCCAATTCCTCTTCTATCCAGTAAACCTTTGGGATTAGTCATGTAATCAATCACACGTTGAAGCACACCCATAACCGCAACATGTATATTTTATATAAACAAAGTTTAAAGGTGTATATGTTTAGTATTTTTAGTGTTTAACACAGTAAAATAACATTTAGAAAATGTATATTTAATGTGTGTAAAATATAATAGACGTTTAAGAACGTCATCCATTAGAATGTGCAATATCCTCCTAAAAGGTTGTTGTATCATAGCTGATACTATGTTTCACCTTGTGGACTAATGTGAATCGCCGTCATTATTAAAATATAAAATATTTAACCGTAGTTATAAATTGTCATGTATAAAATACATTCATTCCTCGAGGTCAAATATGTAATCACAAGTTATATAATTAAGCCTTGGGTACAATAACATTACAAAAAATAACGTTACGTTGGAAATGAGGTGTATATCTCAATTATTATTATTATTATTATTATTATTATTATTATTATTATTATTATTATTATTATTATTATTATTATTATTATTATTAATATTATTTAGTAATTTGACTGACTTTACTCAAGATGACAGAAGTATGAATCATAATTTGTGCTAAATAGTTAAGAATAGATATGATTAATTTTGTATGTGTATAAAAAATAACAAACACACATAGGCCACAACTAGTAGTGATTCATTTTATTAATTATTTGTTTGGCAGACTTACACAAGGTTACGTGCATAGTAAACTAAGAAGAATTGTAAGAAAAATAAAAAATAAAATTATGGTGCACAAACTTGTAATCTGAGTTTCTGACAGCGTGAAGCAGCACTCTAGAACGTACACACTGTCTGGATCATAGATATATAGCTATGGTATGGAGGATGCAACTGACACCATTTTGGCTCACACAGAGTTCTTATCATGCACTAAGTAAGCAGGAATTTGGATCCAACAAGGCACATACGGTCTTCAGTTTCAGAACACTCAACGAGTTGAGAGACAACCCAGTTTCCTTGTTACAATGAACAAATCAGTCAGACTCGAGAGGTAAGGAATCATTTCATGACTTCTGATAGGCTGGTAACTCGACTCCTGTGCGCCACGCAGCTTGTTCATAGGGTGAATCAAAAGAACCGATTCAATAGGGACTCTGATCCGATTCCCATCGTTCACCTTAGTGAGTCATTCAAAAAGAACGATTTGTTCACGAACTACACATCACTAGGGAGGACAGTGCATCCACCAACGAAGTGCCCGGAGCAGGTGCAGTTTGGACGGAGGCTCAGTTCAAGAAAAAGCAAACGTATAACCCCTGGCTTGTCATGCAAAATTCAAAGCTGGGCTGTACAACATGCAAAAAGGTAGGGAGCTTGGGTCAGGAAAAGACTAGAAGGATGAAACTAGCAAAAGAGTGGGTGGAATGTACAGTAACATCCTCTGCCTCCGACGTAAAAAAACAACAAATACCCCTCAGAAAAAAGGTTTTTGAACATGCCCGAACCAAGGCCCATTTAGTGACAGCAAGCATTGTAGCCAAGGCTAAAGATGACACCTTAACACAGGTTATAGTTACATTGTCTGGCTGCATTGTGTTTGTCACTTTTTTCTCATGCGTTCCGGTACCTCAGAGCCCCCCGGAACAACCCCCTTCTCAAGCTCACTATGTGTTCTGGGACCTCCCAATTTACAAAGTAAGCACTGGAGGAGGCAGAGGCAACTTTAACTCTGATTGCTTTTATTAGAATGTTTACAGTGTAAACAGTGGAAAAAATAATAAATCATGCCACGAGAGGTACCGGATCCGGGCAAATTAGGTGCCGGAACGAAAAAAGTCAAATCTGAGAGGTGCTGGATCCTTTTCCGGCAGGATCCGGCTCAAATTAAGCACTGGGTTTGGCTTCAGAAATGCAGATTTCCAGCGCAAGTTACCCAGGCACAGCCGTTCCCAGTACAGTTATTTGTTTAAGTTCCTAACACTTCAGTGGCACAGTGCCCCGCCTCTATATATGTGCGCTGTTTCTTATTTTTTGTATTATTATTATTTGTATTATTATTGTTTGCGGCGCGGACGAAATGTCGCCACTATTATGTGTTTTGCATTTTTTAATTTTAAATACCTTGTGAGAATGCATGACTGTCAGCTACTGATTGTTTAACTAGCTGACAGTCGCGCATACTTGGTAGACCCGTGCAGAATGTCACCGAGGGATAATATAAGTGATAGTTAGTTAGTCCCTCGGTCACAAACTATAAAAGATCTGCCGTTTGGCTGCCCTTGGTGAAGGGTTCACTAGTGGAGAACGAGTGTGGTGAGGAGGTAATAGAAAAACTAGTCTAGATTAAACACTTGCTATACATGCTGGCTAAAAACCAGCACGATACTTGTTTGTTTTGCCAACGTGCCCCTTTTGTTTTGTGTTTTTTTTTAAATATTTTGTTTGATTATTATTTAATAAAATAGTGAGCGCTGTAGCGCCTCAGTTTCTTCCGCTACTTCCTGAGTCTGTTTCTGGTCTGACGTCACCCCTGCAGCCATCCTGTTCACATTTTCTCACGCTGTTTAACTCTGAAGGGTTCCATGACGTATTGAGGCTCGTTCCATTCACATGCCCCCGCCTCCAGAGTGGACTCTGGGCAGCTGAATGACTGCTCTATTGATCTGCCAGAGTTTCCTTATTCTCTGTAAATCAGATATCATGTGTTTATTGTGGCTGCATCGCAGTTTACACACAGAGGGTTAGAGTTGAACTGACCAAGAATTCAACAACCAGCCGTCGTTATTGCATTATTATTAGTATTAGTTTGATTCTTACTGTAGTGTTTATGTTGTGTTTGTGTTGTATTTGCATTGCTTCTGACTTGTGTTGCATTGTGATTGTGTTGCTGCTGTCCACTGCATAGCCTAAGCACAGCACTACACAGCCCAGCACAGCACCACACCATAATATGGTGTTGAGAGCACAGCTTTTCGTGCACGGAGGGATCCAGGTGGCACCGCTGTGCCGGATTAATTATTATATAGTTTTTGTTTGGAGACTGTTTGGTTTTTCTTTCCCCCTGATACCATTGTTGGTAGCAGGGGTGACTTTATTATTTTGATCGACGGCTTTTTGAAATAACAAAGCACTTTTTTTTTTTACTGAACTTTGTGTGGACATTCCCTTTCTGCACTTCACCACGCAAATCCTGACAAACCCTTAGTACATAAATAAAAGTTAATGTGTTTTTTACTCTCCCCAGAAAACATTATTTTTTATGAAGACACAAATCAAATTTTAATTTTTGTTTCTTTTTTTAAAAAAAAGCTGTTTTCTTTATTACAATGAAGGATCTACATTGCACTGAAATAGATACATGAAAATTAATTAACACAGTCGTTTTCCTTTATTAAAGGTCAATATTGAAACATTTTTGAGAAGGAACATGGCATCCCCCCCAAAAAAAGGGCATCTCATTTGCTTATGTAATGTCCATCAATATATAGTCATGCGTAGGGGTTTATCAGACCTCAAAATGAATAGAATGGCAGAGTTCAATATATTTTATTCACCTATCAAACATTCCTTATCTATTTCTGATAGTTTACACTGTAGGCTATAAAGTTGGAGTATGCAAATATAATGGCTAAATTCCAATTCAGGCACTTACAACCTGAATTAGAATTTAGCCATTATATTTGCATACTCCAAATGAGAGCATGGCAGTCTGTAAATACACCTGTGATTAAATTAAATTAGAGATAAACAAATGTTTCCTGTAACAAAACAGTAATGCATTGTATTGGTAAAATATTCCTTCCCTTCCCAAATGATCTTCAGTGGCAATGCAGACAAACAGAGATAACATAACGGTAATATGGGAGGGTGCCAGCAGAAGATAATACAATACTGTGCTGACAGAGGTAATAAAAAAAAATAAAAAATAAATGTTGGCGCGCTTTGGATCGTTAACTGTGTGTGTGTGTTTATTTAGCAGACACCTTTATCCAAGGTGACTTACAGAGACTAGGGCGTGTGTACTATGCATCAGCTGTAGAGTCACTTACAACTATGTCTCACCCGAAAGATGGAGCACAAGGAGGTTAAATGGCTTGCTCAGGGTAACACAATGAGTCAGTGGCTGAGGTGGGATTTGAACTGGGGACCTCCTGGTTATAAGCCCTTTTCTTTAACCACTGGACCACACAGCCCCCTCTCTGTGTGTGTGTGTGTGTGTGTGTGTGTGTGTGTGTGTGTGTGTGTGTGTGTGTGTGTGTGTGTGTGTGTGTGTGTGTGTGTGTGTGTGTGTGTGTGTGTGTGTGTGTGTGTGTGTGTGTGTGTGTGTGTGTGTGTGTGTGTGTGTGTGTGCCTATCAGTGTGTCTCAGTGCATGTCAGTGCAGGTGGGGGTGTGTGTGTGTGTGTGTGTCTCTCAGTATATAACAGCAGCAGTACAGAGGCTCTGAGTTAGAACTGACTTACTCTTGAGTGAGGAGAGAGACCAGAGAGAGACCAGAGAGAGAGGCTGCACACAAACTCACAGGTCAGTCCAAAACGACTCTGATCTCAGTCCTTTAGAAGCGCACGACTACTCTGTCATTGTTGCTACAAATTGTCTTCCTCCTAACTTGTTACTTCTCATCTCATATTGTATTCTTGGGTTATTTGCACTTATTGTAAACTACACTGTATTGAAGTATTGTCCTGTAAGTTACCTTGGATAAAGGCGTCTGCCAAATAAACTCATAATGATAATAATAATAATAATAATAATAATAATAATAATAATAATAATAATAATAATAATAATAATAATAAAAGGGCTTGAATCTCGTGTGTAGCCTAGTAGTTGGTGCAGCATTGTGTGTGTGTGTGTGTGAGGGTGCGTTTCAGAGTTCAATAGAGGTGTGTATCATTGATGTGAGAGAGTGAGAGAGTCTGCTAAGAAATAAATAAATAAATATTAATAATAGTAATAATAATAATAATAATAATAATAATAATAATAATAATAATAATAATAATAATAATAATAATAATAATGTGAGAGTCTTAATGCAGCTAGCTCATTCCAATAGTGTGCCAGCGAGTTTCAGACCCTAATAGACCCTAATGCAGTTCTGCATCATTCAATACTGTACTCAATACTGTGACTGAGTCTATGTGCCAGTGCGTTTCAATATGTAAGATAGGTTTGTATCACTTTATAATCTGGTGGTGATGTCTCACGTTCTCCACATCAGGGTCCTGCTCCCAGGGCCGGCCTCAGGCTGTGCAGTGCACTAGCCAGTGATGATTAAGTGCGGGATCCAGAACATCAAATGAATGCTACAGTAGCAACCGTATCTTAAAATTAGTATATAGGTGCATCATGTAACCATACAAGAATAACCAGGCAGAAATAAATACATAAATAATAATAATAACAACAAATACATTTTTGACACTTCACACTCTGTGTGCAATGCCACTTTTTTACAAAATGTTTTTACAAAATAACCCCTGGGCATTATCAAATCTTTTTTTTTTTTTTTTTTTCATTTTACGTTCTAAATTACTTGGCTATAAATTGCAAAGACATTTTCCTAGCTTTAGCGGCAGCAAAGTCCTTTATCAAATGTGAGTATTCTAAATTCTTGGCAACTTCGCTCTCATTTGACAGAATGGCCAAATTTGACAACCTTTTTTGAGTCACTGTTGAGCGCAGTCTTGATCCGTTTCAGCCTGGAAAAGCTGTGCTCACCAGAAGCAGCCGTCACTGGAATGATCGGACGGCTCCCTATGTTTTCATGCATGTACTGCATCATTTTCACAGGACTCATAGCTGCGTGGTGCAGACATGATGAGCTGCAGCTCCAGCGTCAGGGGTGCAAATCATTTCGAACATTGGTGCTTAACTGTTTTAAAAGTTTAACACCAGAGAGCTATAATGTTGCTAAATTATCAAAACCACCACCATCCTTCAATTCGTTTTTAGTGCCTTGTGTTACAGTAAATATTTTTAACAAAATCTACCCAGTGCTTAATTTGAATCGGATCCTGCCGGAACAGGATCCGGCACCTCTCAGATTTGACTTTTTTCGTTCCGGCATCTAATTTGCCCGGATCCAGTACCTCTCGTGATTTATTATTTTTTCCACGGTTTGCACTGTAAATATTCTAATAAAAGCGATCAGAGTTAAAGTTGCCTCTCCCTCCTCGTTATGTCTCCCGCCCCCGTAAAAGCACATCCTATCCTGCCACACTGATTCCAGACCTGCTCTCATTTCTACATAGAGGTTATGGGGTGGGCTGGCGAGGTAAGTAACTGATCTTGAAAAGTGGTGGTCAGCTAGTGAGAGGTCCCTACGTAATCACGTCAGGTAGCCTAGTCGTCGCTACTGAATTTGAAACGTGTCGTGGGAAAGGAAAGTCCAATCAAAAATGAGGGAACAACTGCTCCTGATGGCGATGCCTTAGCTAGCAGTTCAGCATCACCACCGGCATGTCCTCCACTAGCTAGTAGGCCACTAGTGAGTCAGACTCGGGGGAAGGGGGGTCGGGGAGGACTAGTGATGGGCAGTTCGATAATTTTTAGTGACTCAATTCATTTGATTCAGTTCAGTTTGGTGAATCGATTCATTTCGTTCATTTGATTCACTGATTCAATGACACAAAACCAATCAGTGTAGACCGCATTAAGATTGTTTACGTAGGTTTATTTGAACCGGAAAGAACGAGTCGTTCATGAACTGCACATCACAAAAGCTAGGGAGAATCTGTATTTGGTTGACTGGGTTCATAAACATTAAATTAAATATAGTTTGACAAAAAATAATCATATATATTTAGAATACTGGAGATAACATAACAGTTGGAACCATTAGCATTGTTTAGCCATCAGTATCAATCTAATTTAATTTAACTTTAAAAAAAAAAAAAAAAAAATAGTCAATTGCATTTCTTACGTGGTTTTTTTTTCTGTACATTTGGAGTCACCCACTGTTTTTTACAACAACAAAAAAGAGAGGCTCGAACGAGTGTTATTTGTGGATCTAATCCGTGGTATTTATTCAGCACATAGCAAAACGCTGTTTGCCCAATTCCTCTTCTATCCAGTAAACCTTTGGGATTAGTCATGTAATCAATCACACGTTGAAGCACACCCATAACCGCAACATGTACATTTTCTATAAACAAAGTTTAAACGTGTATATAGTTAGTATTTTTTAGTGTTTCACACAGTAAAATAACATTTAGAAAATGTATATTTAATGTATGTGTAAAATATAATAGACGTTTAAGAATGTCATCCATTAGAATGTGCAATATCCTCCTAAAAGGTTGTTGTATTGTAGCTGATACTACGTTTCACCTTGTGGACTAAGGGGAATCGCCGTCATTATTAAATTATAAAATATTTAACCGTAGTTGTAAATTGTCATGTATAAAATACATTCATTCCTCAAGGTCAAATATGTAATCACAAGTTATATAATTATGCATTGGGTACAATAACGTTACAATACCAGTAGATGTTTGTATTTATTTATTTTGGAAATGAGGTGTATATCTCAATAAACGGTGTATATTGTGCCACATTTTTCACATTTATTTTAAAAAATAAGAATAAATATAATCAGTTTAATTCGATATTTATGTTGTGTTTGTTGGTTAATGAGTTGTCGCATTATTTCAATCCTCCTCCTTCATCCCTTTGTAACTAACTTACTCCTTGCTTGATATTTTTGTATCGTGTGTGTAAAAAGCGAACACGAACATATGTATTTGATTGAATGGACAGTGTGACTATCCAGGCGGCTAAATAAACGCTCTATATTATATAGGCAGTCATAAAAAATAGATAATAAAAAGTCAAATTAAATGGGGAGGTGGGCAGATATAAAAATAAATTTCAGTGGGGCGTGAGTAAAAAAAGATTGAGAACCCTGGCTTAGGCTGGACTCTGGAAAGACGCTCATCTGAAGCTGCCGCTTGCCGGTCAGTCTGATATGAGTGTGAGCCACTGACTGAATGAAAGCCAGGTGCCGGGGCTGAAGGTATTGTCAGCTCGTCAGCAACATAGTTTGACAGAATAAACCTACCGACCTACCTAATGGGTAGGTAAGTAGGTTTATTACGTTAGCGACCCTTTGCTAGCTGCTAACCCCACATCCTTGGTGGCTAGCTAGCTTGTTTCACAGCTAATCATTATGTGTGTGTGTGAGAGAGAGTGTGAGTGTGCGTGAGCATGTTTTGATATCGTCAACCAACTAACGTTAGCTAATCACTTCAATTTGGCTTTAGGTGACTAAAGCAGAATGGCAGCCAAAAAAAGAAAGATGGACATAAGGACGTGTTTTACAAAAAGTCAAAGTGTAAGTAGGATGGAAGATGTTGTTAAAGTAATAAACACAATTGATAATGATTCTCATAGCAAATGAAAAAATAATTTACTAATGAAGTTAGCAGTCATACTTTCTCTTTAAACAGCATGCATCAATTTATCATTTTATCAGGCGAGTGAAGCAGTGTATCCTAGTAAAAGCAGTACAGAGGCAGGTGGAGCAACAGGGTCGCAGGTGAGGTCTGTAATGGCTTAGTGATTATAACAGTGAAAGTGTTAGACTCAGTTTTGAGATATATTATTGTTTGGGACACATTGTGATATGATAGTAGGCTAATGCTGTATAGTAATACTCAGCAAAATAAGTTAGCATAGCCATATATTCTCTCTCTATATGACATGCATCAGTTTATTATTTTATCAGGTGAATGAAGCAATGTACCCAGGTACGAGCAGCAGCACAGACACAGGAGAGGCAGGCAGAGCACGTGAGCGTGCATGTGATCATGCTTGTAGTGGCAGGGGTAATGGTAGCTTACAGTAAGGCTGGGATAGGTTATAATTCAGGTTATTAGTAATTCTATAGCAGGGATGTCAAACCAGCTTCCAGGAGGGACACTTTATCATAGTGTTTTAAGTGTATACCAGCTAACTTCATGTCAATCAGATTGTCCTCGATTCATGTCCAGCATTCATTTCAAGCCACCAGAAGTGACCATTTAACAGCTGTCTCCTAAAAAAATTTCTTCCCGGGGGGGCACGCCCCTGAAGCCCCCTAGCGACCGCAACTCCGCCCCCCTAAAAAATGGTGTCCCCACCAATGTTCAAACCAAACCTACGCCCTTGGTCCGAGTTTACCCAGCGGAGGTGGGTTGTCGAGGATTTGTGGCACACTCTACAACCCGGTTTCTCAGAGACGTCGGATTCACTGGCCAAGAGTTGCGTCGCACAGTGAAGAACTTATCTGAAGCAACAGAGAGGAGCAGCAACTGGCTGTGGTTGAGACGGAAAGATTCTGGCTGGGGATCTCAAGCACAATAGAAAGAAAGAAACGCTGATGTACAGGTAAGTAAGCTGGGCTGAGTTGAGTGGGGGACAGAGGGGAGTGATGCTGGGACGCCAGAATCACCGTCGAGCCCTCTTGAGGTGTCGTGGGCTAGTCGACGAAACACCAAGGATGGAAGGTGCCCACTTGAAGACCCCAGAGATGTACTCTACTTAGCTCAATCCAGACGGTTGTCATGCTAATGCGCTGGGGAGACCGCACTGTGGTTGATCCCCGGAGCCAGCATTACAGTCGCTGTGTGTGCTGATGCGCTAGGGAGGCAATAAGCTGATCCCTGGAGCCAGCATTACACTTCAGCCATCAACACCAGACAGAAGGATATCTACATCATCGTATGGAAGGAAGCGCAAATGGATGGAGACACATATGGATCACATTAGTTTACGGTAAAGCTACGTCTTAGTTGGTGCTTATCTTGAGTTCAAATCAGCATGAAGTTTTAACATCTACTCTCATGTAATGGAAATCATCATCATAATTTGTGCAAAATAGTTAACAATAGATATGATTAATTTTGTATGTGTATAAAAAATAACAAACACACATAGGCTACAACTAGTAGTGATTCATTTTATTATTTATTTTACTGATTTGGTTTTAACATAAGTCCATGATTATATACATCTAGCCAAAGCATTTTGTAATCAACAAAATGTGTTTATAAACTAGCAAATCTTAACTTTCGCTGGAAAATGAAGAAGCTTGAGACCACAAAACATTATTTTACAATGTATTATTATCTGTTAAGTCTACTATTATTATTTTACAATGTATTATTATCTGTTAAGTCTACTATTATTATTTTACAATGTATTATTATCTGTTAAGTCTACTATTATTATTTTACAATGTATTATTATCTGTTAAGTCTACTATTATTATTTTACAATGTATTATTATCTGTTAAGTCTACTATTATTATTTTACAATGTATTATTATCTGTTAAGTCTACTATTGCCCACATAGCTTGCTGCGTGTAGCTGCTTGCTTTATGTTGGCTCAAGGACAAGCTAGATTATCCAAATGTTTGTATTATTATTATTTGTATTATTATTGTTTGCGGAGCGGACGAAACGTCGCCGCTATTATGTGTTTTGTACTTTTTAATTTTAAATACCTTGTGAGAATGCGTGACTGTCAGCTACTGATTGTTTAACTAGCTGACAGTCGCACAGACTTGGTAGACCCGTGCAGAATGTGACCGAGGGATAATATAATTGATAGTTAGTTAGTCCCTCGGTCACAAACTATAAAAGATCTGCCGTTTGGCTGCACTCGGTGAAGGGTTCAAGTAGTGGAGAACGAGTGTGTAGAGGAGGTAATAGAAAAAAAACTAGTCTAGAGTAAACACTTGCTATACATGCTGGCTAAAAACTAGCATGATACTTTTTTTTTAAATATTTTGTTTGATTATTATTTAATAAAATAGTGAGCACTGTATCGTCTCAGTTTCTTCAGCTACTTCCTGAGTCTGTGTTTCTGGTATGACGTCAACCCTGCAGCCATCCTGTTCACTTTTTCTCACGCTGTTTTCCTCTGAAGGGCTCCATGACGTATCGAGGCTCGTTACATTCACATGCCCCCCACCTCCAGAGTGGACTCGGGGCAGCTGAATGACTGCTTTACTGATCTGCCAGTTTCCTTATTCTCTGTAAATCAGATATCATGTGTTTATTGCGGCTGCATGGCAGTTTACACACAGAGGGTTAGGGTTGAACTGACCAAGAATTCAACAACCAGCTATTGTATTATTATTAGTATTAGTTTGATTCTTACTGTAGTGTTTATGTTGTGTCTGTGTTGTATTTTCATTGCTTCTGACTTGTGTTGCATTGTGATTGTGTTGCTGCTGGCTTTGTGTTGTCGTTGTGTTTGTATGACTTTGTGTTTGTATTGCTTTGCATTGTGTTGTGTAGATGGCGGTGTACAAGGTAACCGTGGCAACAGGAACCTCGGAATACTCCGGAACAATCAACTATATTTACCTGACCCTGATCGGAGAGGCAGGGCAGAGCGAGAGGACCGTGCTGGACAATGAGGGGCTGGATCTGTACAGAGGAGCGGTGAGGGGTGGAGATACACTCACGCACACACACAGGCTCAGACTCTAACACAACATACACACACACACACACACACACAGGCTCAGACTCTAACACAGGTACACACACACAGACTCAGACTCTAACACAGGTACATACACACACACACGCACAGGCAGGACCCCTTTGTGAAGGAGATGCTGACTCCGATGTTTCTCTCAGGTTGATGAGTACGAGATTACGAGCCCGGTTCCTCTTGGACCGCTCCGGTTCGTTCGGCTGGAGAAGTGCCGGTACTTGGTGGAGGATAACTGGTTCTGCCGCTTTGTCAGCGTCCGGACCCCAGAGGGCAACACTCACTCCTTCCCCTGCTACCGCTGGTTGGTGGGGGAGGTGACCATTGAACTGAGGGAGGGGCCAGGTGAGAGGGGGAGGGGCCAAGTGGGGAGGGGTGTGATCAGTGGAGAGGGATCGGGCTAAACGGGAGGGGGGATGGGAGAGGGTGATAACTATATTGAGATACAGACAGTCACTGAGTATAAACAGGTAGACACAGACTCTTACAACAATTACACCACAAACTGTCACTGTCCTCTACCCCCACTTTCCTCTCTCCTTTCTCCCCCTCTCTCCCTTTCCTCCTCTCTCAGCTATGAAGTTGTGTGATGATTCTCTCCCAGAGTTTCTGTCTCACCGCAAGAGACAGTTGGACGAGAGGCAGCAGATATACAGGTACTTTGGAGTGATGGAGAGAGTGATAGAATGAGAGTGTGTGTGTGTCTCGGTCTCAGTGTGTGTCTCTTTCCCATTTGTACTGAGCAGAGTTCCCATTCCCTTTCCTGCTTGTCTGTGTTTTTTTCCCCGGAAGGTGGCTGGCCTGGGAGCCAAGGATTCCGAAGTGTCTTGACGCCAAAACAGAGAAGGAGCTTCCGCAGGATGTGCGATTCGACAACGAGAAACAAGGAGACTTTGAGGGATCTCTGCATTATGCGTGAGTCCCACTGAGAGAGAGAGATGCTCTGAGAGAGAGTTGCTCTGAGAGACTCCTCCTTTTTCTCCACTCTTTCTCTTTCTCCCTCTCCCTCTCTCTCCCCAGGTTGCTGGAGTTGTCTCTCAAGAAGCTGGCCATTAATTTCGGGAAGTCTTGGGACACACTGGAAGATTTCAAAAGAATCTTCTGGAGGCTGAAGAGTCCGGTGGCAGGTAGGAACCCCTGTACCCACAAAAACACACCATGTACCCCTCTACCCCTGCACTACTGCACCCTGTTGACAGTGAATTGTACAAGTCCTGTATTTCCATGTATCGGGGCCTTTCACTAATTCACTGCTTTGAATAGACACTTTTGATGTGTGAATCAGTCTCTCTCTGTCCTCTCCCCCCTCTCCTCTCTCAGAGTATGTGATGGAGCATTGGAAGGAAGACTGTTTTTTCGGATTCCAGTTTCTTAACGGCAGCAATCCCACGATGATCCAGCAGTGCCGGAGGCTGCCCAGGAACTTCCCTGTGCGTGCGGACATGGTGCAGGCCTCCCTGCAAGCAGGGACCACCCTGAGCAAGGAGATGATGGTGAGACACCCCCCTTCTCTCTCTACACCCCCCTTCTCTCGACCCACTCTCTCCTCTCTCTAACCCTCTCATCCTCTCATATCCTCCTCTCTCTTAACCCATCTCTCTCCTCTCCCTCTCTCTATTATTATTTATTTATTTATTTATTTATTTATTTATTTATTAGCAAAAGCCCTTACACAGGGCGACTTAAAGTTGAACAAAAAATACATATTAAGAATTATAGTACAATTAAGATACAAAATACAATGACTTCAGCCCAATAAGAGCAAATACAAAACACAGTATGATTTGATCGGGGCAGTTCAAGAGCAGATAAGTGTTCATAGTTACATCAGGGTTAGATACGAGTGCAGGTGAAATACAAAATATTACAGATTAGGGTTAAGTATAGGATTAAATACAGTAAAATAGGGAGCAGATAAGTGCAAGTTAGAGTGCTATATTGTCCAGAAGGGAAGAGTTGTGTTTCAAAGGTGTGGTCTGATGAGGTGTGTCTTGAGGAGGTGCCGGAAGGTAGTCAGGGACTGGGCAGTCCTGACATCCATAGGAAGGTTGTTTCACCACTGTGGGGTGAGGGAGGGGAGCGTAGAGGAGGTACAGCCAGTCTTCTAGTGCAGGTGGAGAGGTCGGGTGGGGGCGAAGGGAGAGATGAGGGTCTGGAGGTAGCTGGATGCAGCCTGGTCAAGGCATCGGTAGGCGAGTACAAGAGTCTTGAACTGGATGCGAGCGGTGATCAGGAGCCAGTGGAGTGAGCGAAGGAGAGGAAGATCTGAGCATCATCAGCATAGAAATGGTATGAGAAACCATAGGATGTGATGAGGGGTCCCAGGGAGCTGATGTAGAGAGAGAATAGGAGAAGACCCAAGACTGATCCTTGGGGGGGACTCCTGTTGAGACAGGGCGAGGTGTAGAGGTTGAGCTGCGCCGGGTTACCTGGTAGGTGCGGTTGGAGAGGTAGGAGGAGAACCAGAGCAGTGCCAGAGATTCCCATGTCAGCGAGAGAGGATAGGAGACTAGAGTGATCAACAGTGTCTAAGGCAGCAGAGAGATCAAGGAGAATTAGGACTGAGGAGAGGGAGGCAGCACGGGCAGAGTTTAGTGAGTTAGTGACAGACAGGAGAGCAGTTTCAGGGGAGTGAGCAGAGCGGAAACCAGATTGGAGAGGGTCGAGCAGAGAGTGGTTAGACAGGAAAGTAGAGAGCTGGCGGTGTACTGCCCGCTGGAGGGTTTTAGAGCAGAATGGTAAGAGGGAGACAGGACTGTAGTTCTGGAGGGAGGTGGGGTCGAGGGTAGGTTTTTTGAGGAGGGTGTGATAGAGGCTTGTTTGAAGGCAGAGGGAAAGAGGCCTGAGAAGAGAGAGGTGTTGAGGAGAGATGAAGGGGAGCAATAGCTTGAAAGATGCGAGTAGGGAGGAGGTCCAGGGTGCACGTGGTGGGTTTGTGTCTCTGGAGGAGGGAGGAGAGGTCAGAGTCTGAGAGGGGAGAGAAGTAGGAGAAGGAGGGTGTGGTGTTAAAGAGTTTGCAGATATCAGATTTTAGAGGAGAAGAAAGAGGCAAAGTCATCAGAGGAGATGGAGGGGTGGAGGGTTGGGGTTGAGGAGGGAGGAGATGGTAGAGAATAGTTTCCAGGGGTTGTTAGTGGAGGATTGGATAATAGATTGGAAATAGGAGTGTTTAGCAGAGGAGTGGAGGGAGCGGTAGAGGTCTAGGGCAGCAGGGAGTTTGGTTCTCTTCCATTTCTTTTCAGCAGTGTGCAGTTTTGGTTCTTGCTGAGAGGAACACAGAGGAGAGCCAAGGTTGGGGAGGGGTGGGCAGGTCAGGAGGTGAGGGGACAGATGGAGAAGATGGTGTAGGTAGCAGAGTCTACAGAGAGTTGGAAGAAGGAGTCGATAACCCCTCTCTCCTCTCTAGCCCCTCTCCGCTCACCCTCTCTCTAACCCCTCTCTCCTCTTCTCTCTTTAACCCCTCCCCACTCTCTCTCCAGGCTGGGAATATCTACCTGATGGACTATGCTATATTGGATGGCCTTCCTGCTAATGTGATCCAAGGGAAGCAGCAGCACCTCACTGCCCCCCTGTGCCTCCTCTATGAACATCCAGACAAGGGGCTGATCCCCCTGGCTATACAGGTACAGAGACCCCCAGACAAGGAGCTCCTCCCCCTGGCTATACAGAGACCGCCAGACAAGGGGCTGCTCCCCCTGGCTATACAGAGACCGCCAGACAAGGGGCTGCTCCCCCTGGCTATACAGCGACCGCCAGACAAGGGGCTGCTCCCCCTGGCTATACAGAGACCACCAGACAAGGGGCTGCTCCCCCTGGCTATACAGAGACCGCCAGACAAGGGGCTGCTCCCCCTGGCTATACAGAGACCGCCAGACAAGGGGCTGCTCCCCCTGGCTATACAGAGACCGCCAGACAAGGGGCTGCTCCCCTTGGCTATACAGGTACAGAGACCCAGTCCTGCAGTCCTATACACCTTGTCTATACAAGCTGTTGCGCGATACAAAGCACTTTCAAATGAGTTTATTTGACTTATGTTAAAAATAATATATATAATATATAACTCGCTCTCTCATTGTGTATGTCTGTGTCTCACTCTCTCACTCAGCTGGGTCAGACCCCTGGCCCCAGCTCACCTGTTTTCCTCCCCTCGGACCCCCCTCTGGCCTGGCTGTTGTCGAAGATCTGGGTTCGAAGCTCTGAATTCCAGATCTTCCAGGTCCTGACTCACCTGCTGCGCACTCACCTGATGATGGAGGTGTTCTGTGTGGCCACACTGAGACAGCTCCCCGCAGTACACCCAGTGTACAAGGTACTGGGGAGACTGGGAACGGGTGTACCAGGGGACTGTGGATACTGGAAACCAGTGTCTGGGGGGCTGGGGTTACTGGGAATAAGTGTATGAGGGACTGGGATACTGGGAAACATCCATAGCAATACAACTCTCCATACAGGATACAGGGACTGGAGATTCGATCGGATAATTCACTGATTTCGTTCATTAATGGTGAGGCCATGTTGACAGCAAATTCACTGTTTTCAGTAATTGTATATTGGTCTCCTCTCAGCTCCTCACCCCTCACCTGCGCTACACGCTGGAGATCAACACCCGCGGGCGCTCCCAGCTCATATCTGAAGATGGCATCTTCAAAAGGGTACATCTGTCTGCCTATCTGTGTGTGTGTGTGTCTGCCTGCCTATCTGTATGTCTGTCTGTTTGTGTGTATGCCTGTCTGTGTGCCTGTGTATACCTCTCTCCCCTCTCACTCCCACACCCCCTCCCCTCTTTCATCCCCTCTCGCCCCTCTCATCTCTCTCTCTCTCTCTCTCTCTCTCAGGTTTCCTCTACAGGGGGTCCTGCTGTCCTCCTCCTCTCTCAGAAAGGGTATCAGACTCTGTCCTACGAGTCTCTTCAGCCCCCGTTAGATTTTCAGCGGCGCGGCGTGATGAAGCTCAGGGATTACTTCTACCGCGAGGACAGCCTGATGCTGTGGAACGCCATCCAGAGGTAACCAGAAACACACCTGAACCAGGAACACAAACACACACCTGAATCAGGAACACAAGCACACACATCTCAACCAGGAACACACACACACCTGAACCAGAAAACACACACGTGAGCCAGGAAGACACACACCTGAACCACAAACACACACACCTGAACCAGAACCACACACACCTGGGCAGGTACCAGGACCGAGCTGCCCTACACAATCTCACTCTCTCTCCTCAGCTATGTCTCCGGTCTCGTCTCTATCTATTATTCCTCGGACTCTGATGTCTCTCAGGACTCGGAGCTGCAGCTGTGGATCCGTGACATCACTGAGGAGGGGTTCGGGGACATCCCCCAATTCGGTGAGGGGGGGGGGGGGGCGATTATGGTGGTCTAATCCCTTTAATCTTTGTCCAGATGGTTAATGCATCGTTAATTTGTTAGCTGATTCATTGGCAGTATGTTTTGTGTATGTCTCATTTAATAATAGATTGTGTCTCTCTGTCTGTCTCCATCTCTCTGCCTGTCTGTCTCTCCCTCAGGTCTATCCAGTGAGTTGAGAAGCAGGAAGGAGCTGGTGACTCTCCTCAGTGTGGTGATCTTCACCTGCTCTGTACAGCACGCGGCTACCAACAATGGACAGGTAACCCCTGTCCCCTCACCCCTAACCCACCACCCCTACATCCTGCACAATTCTCACCCCTCACCTTGTGGTCTCCTTCCTGCCCTGCAGTTTGATTGGTGCGCCTGGGTTCCGAACACGCCCTGCACTATGCGCCTGCCCCCACCCACCTGCAAAGATTCTGTTACCATGGAGATGATCATGGAGACTCTGCCAGACATCAGCCAATCCTGCATGGAGATGGCGATCACATGGCACCTGAGCAGGGCACAGCCAGATGCGGTGAGAATCACACTGTCACCTGACTCGGTTCAGTTTCAATAACACCGATGAATGCACTAGAGCCCAAACGCTGGTCTGCTTGACTCAGCTTAGTTTATAATCCTGGAGGTTTTCCCATGCAGTCTGTGACTCGCTGCCTCGCTTTGTCTCCTCAGATTCCTCTCGGACGGCACACTGAGGAGTACTTCACAGAGGAAGCAGCCCAGGCAGAGATACGCAAATTCAATGAGACTCTGAAAGAGATCGAGCAGAAAATAAAGGAGAGGAACCAGAGCTTGGCGCTGAAATACGAGTACCTGAAACCGAGCAGGATCGAGAACAGCATTACTATATAGAGGGAGGACAGAGAAGAGAGGAGACAGGGAGAGGGGAGAGGCATCTACTACTATCTGAAACTTTATAATGGTACAGTGGGGATCCAGTCACAAGACTTTCACCTTATAATGAGGGGAAAAAAGGCTAGTGTAATAGCATTATGGGGGAAATGGGAGCCATGTCCTTAACATGTTATAACATTGTTTCCAATTTTAAGTGTATTTACCCTGACAAGGAAAGCATGAAGAAAATCGGTACAATTATGATGAATGCATTATGGATGTCTCTAGTGTTTTAATGTCCGAGAAAAATACATTGAATGCAAATTAAGTAAAGGTACAGTTAATGACATTTAAATCATGTTTTGCTAAGCAATTATGACTGAGTGATTAATTTGATTTGCTGATGTAAAACTAAAGAAAAGTATGCTTTGTAATTTGTCCTTTTAACCTCTTTTGAAATTTCAAACTGGAATAAATAAATAACAACCCACCTTGGCTTAGAGTTGGTTCCTGAACAGTGGCTGCCTGTGAATCCTCTGAACACACTGAAGAAAGGGTAGTGTCGCACTGGTAGCAGATATTGGTTGTATTTTGCTATTAAGTGTGAAAACAAATAATTTAATGTGAAAGCACATTGGTGGAAAAAGTCTACATAAATACATACTTGGAGATGAACATGGACATTTGACCTGATTGTATGATTAATATGTTTTTATTTTAGCAGTAACAAAAGCTGTGATGTTAAAGAAGGTGTTTAAATTACAAGTAAGATTAAAGCAATGCAGTAATACCTTCATTTACACACATAGCCTCCAATATATCTTCACCTGTCTGTGATGCTGCAAACATGGCATTCCTCAGACTGCTTGTGCTGCTCTGGAAATTAAACAATGCTGATTTAGATCACATAAGCACTTTTGACACATCATTGACTTCATGCTTATGTCTTGCATCGCAGGGGTTATGTAGAGCAATAAAATACAGGTTGCTGAAGTATTCTCACTCCAGTATCATCAATTAGGAGATTAATCTAAGCATACAACTGTCAGTTACCCTAAGCATCAATAATTACAACAGGAAGACAATGCAAATGTTACAATTGTCATGAACTTACCCATTTCAAATGAAATATCCTTTACTCCTTTAAGGAGAGAATGCAATTGCTGCCTTCCATAAAAGGAGGGCTTCCTAACAGTCAAGTCACAGGGAAGGCAAACCGCTGTTATGGTGACCTTTCCAGCTAACAGAGACATGTAGGGAAGCCTTGCACTACCCCTGGCCTCTCCTAAGAGCTAGAACAACAGTGTGCTTTTCCCTCTATTTGCTTGGCATGTTACTGTTCTGTTTTGAGTTAATATGCTTACTGTAGTTTGTGTTAAAGCTCCTGAACCTCCTTAACCAGTAGTTGCAGAGATTCAGTGCTTTTGGGCACTGAGGATGTTGAAGGGGCTGAAAATAGGAGAGGAAAAATGTACTTGTCATTAATAACCACCTTCCATATACAATCCAAACTTGTTGGCTGTTCCAGTCTATTTAAGGAACTCTGCAGCTCTTTTAGTGTAGAGTTTAGTAACAGCTGGAGATGAACTGAGGCAGTCATATGACATCATTGCCGTTTCCACTCCCAATTCCTCAAGCCTGGACATCTTTGCAGAAACACAGAAAAGATGCTGGTTTCCACAGTGCAACAGTAACACATCTTAATAACCAACCATTGTGTAAGTGACAAGTTGGATTTGTGATTTTCAGGTCTTTTAATATGTTTTCTTAATTAAAAAGTTGAGAATACTGTTGTCAAAAATTGTCATTAAAAGATGTTTAAGCAGAACTAGCAGCAAAGTACATAAATATTTAACAAAACATGATAACACTATTGCACTCAGGGGTGTCAAAGGAAGTTCCTGGAGGGCCGCAGTATCTTCTTGATTTTTTCCACCTCAACTCTTAATGTCTTAATTGATCTAATTATTTAATTAGCCAGATACATTTAACGCCTCTCTCCAGGCCTCAGTATATTTTATAGGCAGCTGTACCTGGAATCAAGTGCACATTTTAAACCATCAACTGTAAAATATTTGGATCGATTAAGTAAATTGAAAGCAGTAGTTGGAATGAAAAAGACACTGCGGTCCTCCAGGAACTGAGTTTGACACCCCTGCACTATCTGATATAGGTTCATTTCAACGCAATGTTGTTAAAACACAATCCTTTCATACCTGCAATCTGAGCTGCTTTTAACTTCCCAATTTGAGTTCCCTCATCTCTAGACTCAGCTGGTCTCCCTGCGCTTTCAGAGCTGCTGTCTCTTCGAGATATCTGACCCTGTCCTCCTGCCCTAAACTGAGCCACCTGCCTTTAATGACTTCCCTGTACCTACAAATTAAAAGCAGTGCCAAGGCTTTACAATCATGCTGTTTTTTGGTTTAGTTTTTTCTCAAATTAAGTACTGTTAAACCATTAACAAACATTTAAAAGTGTTTTTATAAGAACAGTGTGTTCACAACGCATTAAAGTTAATTTTCCAGAATATTCAGACAAAGAAAATTGATATTTTCAAGGCTGTTGCTATAGAAACAGAACTTTAACCAATAGAATTCCTAGTCCAAAGTGGAAGTAACTTGCTACCTTTCTCTTGGAAAAGAGGGTGTGGGAGACTTGCAATAAAATAATAAATTAACCCTTTCAGAATATGTCACATAGTATACAATATTATATGTTGTTTATAGCATACTTTCATACATTGCTTTTTAAGAATGTCCCGGCAAAATAAATTGTATGCAGACAGGTCTCGTGTGTGCAACTTTGGTTTGGTTGGCTTAGTAACTGCAGGAACAGGATTTAATTTGTGTTTATAGTTCCCAATCCAGTTCTGAAAGGGAATCACATCTCATTGCATTTCACAAAAAACAGACATTAACAACATACGTTTTTAAAACTCTTGCATAAGTTATGGTGGTTAAAAAAAAGAAAATCCATTACATGAGAGTAGGTGTTAACAATTCATGCTGATATTGGACTTAGATCTCGCCAAGATAAGCTCCAACTAAGACAGAGCTTATTTTACTGTAAACTAATGTGCTCCATCTGCATTTCCTTCCATCTGATGATGTAGATATATTACTGCCTGGTTTTGATGGCTGAAGTATAATGCTGGCTCCAGGGATCAGCCTATTTTGCCTTCCTGGTGCACCAACACACACAACGGCTGCAATGCTGGCTCCAGGGATCAACCACAGTGCAGCCTCCCTAGCGCAACAGTATGACAACCGTCTGGACTGAGCTGAGTAGGGTACATCTCTGGGGTCTTCAAGTGGGCACCTTCCATCCTTGGTGTTTCGTCGATTAGCCCACGGCACCTTAAGAGGGTTCGACAGTGATTCTGGCATCCCAGCATCACCGCCCTCTATCCCCACTCAGCTAAACCCAGCTTACTTACCTTCCTTTACATTGACATTGCTTTCTTTCTACTGTGCTTAAGGTCCCCAACCAGAATCTTTTCATCTCAACCACAACCAGTTGCTGCCCCTCTGCTGCTTCAGATAAGTTATTCACTATGAGTCACAACTCTTGACCACTGAATCCAGTGTCTCTGAGAAAGTGGGTTGTGGAGTGTGCCACAAATCCTCGACAGCCCACCTCCACTGGGTAAACCTGGACTCCCCATCCTCGCTGTTCTGCTTCAGCAGCTAGTTGTTATACAACGAGACATTAGTGCTTCTTCACTTGTAGCATATGTGGAGTAGTGGTTAGAGCACTGTGCTCTTGACTGGAAGAGCGCGGGTTACATCTCAGGTTGGGGACACACTGCTGCTTTACCTAGATTGGTCTAGGTAAAGACAATATGTTTTAACGGCGAGCGTCTGTGTTGTGTTCAGAGAATGTGAGCGGAGTGAATCGGCGGTGACAATTCTGCTCACCGCCGATAATGGCATCCTCCGCTCTGCTCCGCTCTTTCTTAGCTCCGCTCGGCTTTCTTTCATTCCACCACTGCTGTATAATAATAAGTAAATAAACAAGCTGTTTTTCCCCCTTCGTGTTGCCGATTGCAGATGAAAATATGTAATGTACATTCAGAAATGAATACCGTTTAATTGTCCTTATTAATCGCATACTTGACTCAAGTATAACAAACAAACAAAAGAATCGCCACCTATGACCAGCAAAGTAAAACGCCGACATAAAGCACTCAGAGACGTTATCTAATTGAATTTGAAGACGATTTCTCATTATTATTGTTTGGTACTGAAAACATGTGTAAATTTCAGACTTTGCATATGATTCGTATCAAATTGGATAAGGGCGTCTGCTAAGAAATAAATAACTTTTTCAAACCTGAAGATTGCATGTTTGATAACCTTGCATATCAAACAAATGAAAGAAGCACCAAACTTTGGTGTCATTTTTTCTCTCAGACACCCTCCATATACTACTACAACCCACAAACAAATCTGACCAAATACAATGTGAAAAATGTACAAAAATACAGAAAATCAGACAGGGGCAAATACTTTTTCACGGCACTGTGTGTGTGTGTGTGTGTGTGTATATATATATATATATATATATATATATATATATATATATATATATATATATGAAGAGTTTAGATGAAAAACGCGATATACGCCATTCGCACCAAAACTGAGCTAAAGGCAGGATCAGTCATCACAGTGACTACTTTCTGATGTTAAATGTCATTTGTCCTCAAAACACGAAATACAACTCGTTAAATGTAACTCAAATGATTGTTACTTTCCATAACGCGCTATAAACCAGGCTTCTAATTTAGCAAAATCTGACATATCTCGAGCCAATCAGCATGCAGTATCGCAGTCGGGTGACCCTATTGGCAGCGCCTAGGAGGTAAAGTAGCGTATTTAATCTTGTAAATTATGATTTTATGATTAAATGATGATTTTTTTTTTTTCTAACGGGGTCTAGCAATTGATGAATAACCATTTAAAAATAATGCTTAGAAAACTCACTCGATCGGAACTGTGAAACCTCCCTTCATCTCCCTTGCAATGCCAACCCCACTTAATGGTGTTTTAAGTCTGTGTTCTCCCTCTGCGCGGGATGCGAAGTTTATCGTTTTAATTTACTGAAACGAGTTGCATCTCTAGAAGTACCTTTAAGTGTAAAGTCATTTTACAAAAATGTGGAGATTTATACTTGGTTACGACCCTGACTAAAGATGTCATTAGCAAAGGAGCCCGGTTGTACTAACGAGGTCAAACAATAGGTCGCGTTAAACATTTTAAAACTAATAAACAAACAATTACGATAGTGAACACTAGCTTCACACTGGGTGTTATAGTAATTCAACTGACACCTTTATCTCACTCTCTTCAGTGATGAAAGGGTAACTTAATATCAGTATTTAAAATGTTTTATTTGAAAACGTATCTTACTGTAAAATGTGTCTCCTCATTTCCACATGCCGTGTATTATTATAATTATACACAAATATAGAATAAATAAAAATGTAATAAAAAAGCCAAACATAACAGAGCTTTGCAATTGTATTTGATACAAGAATGCGCCGCTCCTCTTACTCTCCTGCCCCGCCGACTCACTATGGCAAGCCAAATTATCATTTAGAGATATCTCAAATTCATTTATAGATATCTCTAAATATTTGAAGATATCTCTAAATATTTGAAGATATCTTCAAATATTTAAAGATATCTCTAAATCATTTTAAGATATCTAAAATACATTCAGAGATATCTCAAAATGATTTACAGATATCTTTAAATTGAGCTTCAAATGAGATATCTAAAATGCATTTTTAGATATCTTTAAATCATTTTAAGATATCGCTAAATGTTTTTGAGATATCTTGAAATACTTTTCAGATATCTGTAAATCATTTAGAGATATCTCTAAATAATGTCCTGTTCATTTAAAGATATCTCTAAATCATTTAAAGATATCTCTAAATCATTTGAAGATATCTTCAAATAACTTCCTGTTCATTTAGAGATATCTCAGAATAACTTCCTGTTCATTTAGAGATATCTCTAAATCATTTGAAGATATCTTCAAATGAACAGAAAGCTATTTAGAGATATCTCTAAATGAACAGGAAGCTATTTGAAGATATCTCTAAATGATTTGCAGATATCTCTAAATGAACAGGAAGTTATTTAAAGATATCTTCAAATGATTTACAGATATCTTTAAATAATATGTGGATTTGGCTAGCATGGTGCGTCAAACTGTCATTTAGAGATATCTTAAAATGAGGGTTTTAAAGATATCTGTAAATTATTTGAAGATATCTTCAAATAACTTCCAGTTCATTTAGAGATATCTCTAAAACATTTGAAGATATCTTCAAATAACTTCCTGTTCATTTAGAGATATCTCTAAATCATTTGAAGATATCTTCAAATGAACAAGAAGCTATTTCGAGATATCTGGAAATGACTTCCTGTGAAAATGCTCTATGTCTTCAATTGACTTCCTGTCTATTTAAAGATATCTTCAAATGAATAGGAAGTTATTTAGAGATATCTCTAAATGAACAGGAAGTTATTTGAAGATATCTTCAAATGATTTACAGATATCTTTAAATGAACAGGACGTTATTTGAAGATATCTTTAAATGATTTAGAGATATCTTTAAAACCCTCATTTTAAGATATCACTAAATGACAGTTTGGCGTGCCATGCTAGCACAATCCATACGGTTTCCATAGTATTTAAAGATATCTGTAAATCAATTTGAGATATCTTTATTTCATTTTTAGATATCTCAAATTGATTTACAGGTATCTTTAAATTAATTTTAGATATCTTAAAAACTGCACAATTAAAGATATCTGGAATTCAATTTAAGATATCTGGAAATGTTTTACAGATATCTCTAAATATTTCAAGATATCTTAAAATGCAATTTGAGATATCTCTAAATGATCATTTGGCTTGCCATACACTCTCTGCCATTTCTCACACACGAAGTAGAAACGATCAGTTTAACCTGAGGTCTGTGCGACAGTTCAAGGCAATCCCACCAGAGGGCGGTGTAGGACAATCATTTGTTCAATGTTCATTCACAGTCAGCTCACACTCGCCATATCTCCTGGTGCAGCTGCTTTCTTTTCAACACTACCTGTATGAAAACAGTATGAGAATGACACCCCTGCTCACAGCATGAAGCAATGATGTCAGATAAGCGGTGTTACATTGTGTTCTTCCCTCTCAGTAACAACAAGGTCCTCGGTCAATCGGTGTGAATGCAGCCTGTGTATTAAGGTACAGGCAGGCAATGCATGTTGACAATGTCTACACTGTACACAAGATCAAACACATCAAGAGACGTTGGGCCAAATGTTTTCAATTGTTTACTCCATGATTTAATTAACTCGTATTTTTTTAAAAAAGAAAAAAAAATGTTAGTTTGGTTCTAGTTTTGTAAAATTATATATATATATATATATGTATATATATATATATATATATATATATATATATATATATATATATATATATATATATATATATGTAGCTCAAACAGCCAGCTATATAGATCAGACGTTTTAAATCTTTTAAAAAAACTCAGACTAGACCAGTTCAGTGCCATGGACAATAACCATCGTAGCTTCATTTCCAGCGCCCTACAGAAACCATTGTGTTACTGTGTAATCCAAATGCACTCCCTGCTTGACTCTGTCTGTCTGTCTTAAACAGTATTGGAACACAACTCATGACACGAAAGAACCCCGTTCTGGTGCTTCACTGTGTAATGAAGAAGACAGAGCGCAGCGCGAGTTCATGGGTTCTGATTGGACATCAGAGAAACATACCGACACACGGAAGAAACGCCCACTGATCCGCTCGGTGGTGCGGCTGCAGACTGGCATTCAGTACTGAGCAGAAACCAACAGAACAGAGACAGAGAACTCATTCAAACTGAATGTACAGCGATAACCATGTTGTATGCAGGTCTTCTCACTGCAGTCTTCTATTTAACCTTTGGTAAAGATGTATTTTTATTGTAATAACAATTTCGTGGATTCAGCAGCAGTTACTAAATCGTGCATAACTATTTTTTTTTATTTTATAATTATTATTATTTTTTTTTTTGTTTTACAGACTGCAGCCGTGGAGATGAAATTAATCAACTCAATGAAACGATTACCTCGAAAGTTAGCAGCGACACAAGGATATTCTGCAATTACTCCCTGAGCAATAGCGCTGACAATGCGTATCTGTTCTGGTACAAGCAGACTCCAGGCAGCTCGCCTCGATATCGATAGGTTGCGGATGCAACCCCGGTTCCCTGAAAGAGAAAATAACCATCAAGGTATGGGACATTGCCGTCAGGCAGTAGGGATTGGCTGAGCTTTATGTCAAAGCTGCCGATAGGCCTCCGCGCAAGCTGCCGTGCAAGCCCGCCCCCTTGGGAGCTTACTATACGCAGCGCGCGGAGAGTCACTTCCTCTTTTGCCCTTCAGGCCGTGAAGGCCTCCAGAGCGACCTCGCGGCTTGATGGTTATTTTCTCTTTCAGGGATCCGGGGTTGCATCCGCAACCTATCGTTCCCTTTCAAGTCGAAAATAACCATCAAGGTATGGGAACAGTGTACCCAAGCCGTCGCGAGGGAGGATTCTCGGCAGTAGGACAGACTTACGTCATAACGCAACTGCGTAGGCAGTACATCTAGGCATATGCGGAGCTGCGCCTCAGCGTCTATGCTCGCAATGACACCTGTCCCAAGGTGGAATAGTCACACCATATTGTACCTACTCTAGACGTCCGCAACCTGAGGCGTCATAGAGTGCAACACAGATGCTCCAAATGACGGAGCAGAGGATTCCAGCACATTTAGCCTGTAAAACCTCATGAAAGTATGCGGCGTAGCCCAACTGGCTGCCGCGCAAATATCAGACACCGGCACCCCTCGAAAGAGGGCCCAGGATGTCG
The DNA here is from genome assembly GCF_902713425.1 of Acipenser ruthenus. Taxonomy (NCBI): domain Eukaryota; kingdom Metazoa; phylum Chordata; class Actinopteri; order Acipenseriformes; family Acipenseridae; genus Acipenser; species Acipenser ruthenus. The sequence continues at coordinate 12,421,708 of NC_081199.1, forward strand.
CCATACCCCTGGTAGAATGCGCCTTCAACTGCCCTGGTGGAGGAAGGCCTGCAGATTCATACGCTAATTTAATAGCATCCACTATCCAGTGGGAAAGGCGCTGTTTAGACAGCGGCTGACCCAAAGATCTAGAACCATGGCATATGAACAACTGTTCTGTCTGCCTCACAGTCCTTGTGCGGTCAATATAACACCTCAATGCCCTCACAGGGCAGAGCATGTGTAACCGCTCTTCCTCTGGGGAAGAAAAAGGAGGAGGATGGAACGCCATCAACTCGACTGACTGGTTCATGTGGAACGGGGATATAACCTTTGGTAAAAAGGCCGGATTAGGGCGCATGGAGACCTTAGAACCGTCTCCTGCAAAACGAGTACAAGAAGGATGCACTGACAGTGCATGTAACTCGCTCACGCGTTTTGCTGATACCACAGCCAGCAAAAACGCAGTCTTAATAGATATGAGCTTCATATCCACGCTGTGGAGAGGCTCAAACGGCGCCTTGGCAAGGGCTTCCAGCACCACATCAAGGCTCCACGACGGTAAACTGGTCGTTCTTGGAGGTCGCAAGCGTCTTGCGCCTTTCAGAAACTGAGATGCCAAAAAATGGCAACCAGGTGATAACCCGTCAATGCGTACGTGGCAAGCCGAAATAGCGGCCAAATACACTTTAAGTGTAGAGGGAGACTTACCCTCATCTAACAGCTTCTGCAGAAACTGTAATATCACTGCCATAGGGCAGGAGACCGGGTCATGGCCCTCAGCCAGACACCAACTCTGAAATAATTGCCACTTATACGTATATTGCGACCGAGTGGAGGGCGCCCTCGCACTTTGAATGGTCGATATAACCGCTGTCGAAAGCCCTAAGGCTGACAGGCGCTCCCGCTCAGGGGCCAAGCCCATAGCTGCATGAGCTTGGGGTTCGGATGCCATAGCCCTCCTTGGGCTTGGGACAACAGGTCCGCTCGCAGAGGGAGCTCCCTCGGGCGACCGTGCAACAACTGCACCAGACTCGGGAACCAAATCCTCCGAGGCCACCGAGGAGCGATCAGAATCACTGTCGCTTGCTCTACCCTGACCTTCTCCAAGAAGGCGGGGAGCATCGAAATCGGTGGAAATGCGTACAGGAGCCCTGGCGGCCATTCGTGAGCCAGTGCATCGACTCCTAGGGGGCTGTCGAGGTCCTTCACCGAGAACCATAGGGGGCAGTGCGTGGTCTCTCGCGAAGCGAAGAGATCGACTTGCGCTGTGCCGAACCAGTCCCAAATGCGCTCTACCACCCGAGGGTGAAGACGCCATTCGCCCGCAAGAGGACCTCCTCTGGACAGGAGATCCGCTGCGTAATTGACTCTGCCCGGCAGATGAACTGCACGCAGAGAGGCTAATCGCGGTTGAGCCCAGAGCAACAGCCGCGTTACCATCCGGTGAAGACCTGGGGACCGCAATCCGCCCCGGCGATTGATATACGCCACTACTGTGGTGTTGTCCGACCGCACTAACACGTGCTTGTCTAGAAGCACTGGCAAGAAGTGCCGAAGGGCGAGGTCCACTGCTCTGAGTTCCAGAGCGTTGATGTGGGCTGACCTCCAGGGTCCTGACCACACTCCACGGGTCCCTGTCCCGTTCCAGACTGCTCCCCAACCTTGGTTGGAAGCGTCGGTTGTGATAACTTCCCTTCGGAAGATGGGACCCAAGCGCACGCCCTGGCGGATGTTCGACTGAACTCTCCACCAGCGTAATGCTTCCCAGCAGGTTCGGGATACCCTCAACCTGCGGTGCTTGTCTCTCCGCGGATGCAGCGCGAAGGCATTGAACCAGGCCTGCAGAGGTCTCTGGTGTAGTAAGCCCAAAGGAAGGGCTTGCGAGGCGGCAGCCATCAACCCCAGCATGCGCTGACAGAGCTCCATGCTGACTGTTTCTCTCAACCTGAATAGGGAGAGACACCGCTCTAATGAGGCAACTCTTTGTGTCGATAGGGTCGCTTCCATGGACACTGAGTCCAGATGCAGACCCAAAAACTCGGTCTGTTGGCTGGGCACGAGGCGGCTCTTGTCTGGATTGACCTTCAGACCTAGCCGCTGAAGATGGTCTGTAACCATCACTGTGTGCTGTGCCAACTGCTCCTTTGACTGCGCGCAGACGAGCCAGTCGTCCAGATAGTTCAGCAGTCGAACGCCTTGAACCCGCAAGGGGGCTAGAATGGCGTCCATACACTTCGAAAAGGTTCAAGGAGCTAGAGACAGGCCGAATGGCAGGACACAAAACTCGTAGACCCTGCTCTGAAATGCGAAACGTAGGTACTTCCTGTGACCCGGACAGATGGGAACGTGAAAGTACGCATCTGTGAGGTCTACGGTGGTAAACCAGTCGCCCTGCCGGACAGACTGGACAATGTGCCTGTGCGTAAGCATCTTGAACGACAACACCCGTAGGTATTTGTTCAGTACACGCAGGTCTAGAATAGGGCGGAGCCCGCCGTCCTTCTTTGGCACAAGGAAGTATTTGGAGTAGAACCCCTGGTCGGTCAGAGCAGGGTCTACTAGTTGATGGCACGCTTCTTGAGCAATGCCTGTATTTCTGCATTTAGAGCTGAGGACTGAACCGAGTCCTTCACTGCAGTTACCACCACTCCCCTGAAGGGGGGGGGGTTTAACCGGAATTGAAGGGTGTACCCGGTGATTATAGTTTTGCGCACCCAGATGTCGTTGGTGCATTGTTGCCAGAACAGGAGCTGTGGAACAGTGTAGGGGTGGGTTAACGGCTGCCGGGGTTTCTCAGGGCTGCTTAGGCTGCGCTCGCTCACGAGGGGCCTGACCAGAGCCACGAGGACGTGGTCTGCTACCTCCTCTGGGGCGCCACCCTCCGCGCTGCGGTCTCGCAAATGCTGGTTGGCTGCGTGCTGCAACCCCCGAGGGGGCGGTTTTACTGCCCTGTGGGTGCGCCTGCTGCTGCGGCGGCGCCCTGCGCCATTGACGCTCCTGCGGCCGCCTTGGCTGGAAAGGCTTGCTTGGCCACATCTTAGCCAACTGCTGCGACGCCTCACGCGCCTTGACGGAGCGTTGCAGCATCTCCTCCACCGCTGGGCCAAACGTGTGCCCCGGGGATATAGGAGCATCTAACAACGGGGCCTTATCAGGCTCCTGTACCCTGGCCTGTGAGAGCCATAGCTGCCTTCTTGCTACTACTAAAGAAGCAATGCTCCTGCCCTGTGCTCGCGCATTTAGCTGAGCCAGCCTGACCAACAGCTGTGCAACTGCACCCAGCTCGGTCCTGAGCCCGACGGGTGGGGACTCAGGCAGGTCGCGAATCAGCGCCGCCTGGTAGACTGTCAGGAGGCTGGCCACGTTGGACAGTCTAACTGCCTCTGTAGCCGCGGCATAACCCTTTTTTAGGTGGGCCTCCGTAATCCTACACTGCCTGTTAGGGCAGGAAGGGTCCTTAGCCAGCCCCGAAAGTGTCGGCGTCTTTACTAGCGCGGCGAACGCGGCGCCCACTGGCGGAAACAACGCCAGCCCAGCTTCGCTCGCCCCGTGCATGGTGAAGGCCGAAGCCTTGCGAGAAGTCGCAGGGGCGGAGGCCGGTGCTCCCCAGGTGGACTGCACCTCCTTAATAAAATCCGGGAATGCCGGGAGCATCCTGGACTGAATGGGCGGAGCCGATGGCAATTCAAACAGAGAGCGACGTGTTGGCTCTGATGCGGGCCAGTCCACGCCTAGATGGCGGGCTGCCCTCTCCACCACTGACCAGATAGGGTCATTAGTATCCAGCACTTCAGGGTCGTCCTGCCCAGAGTGCTGGGATGCCACCTCAGGCTCTGTATCTTCAAAGAGCGGGTCTGCATCAGATGCGTCCCTTGAGACAGCATCGGCGTCCCACTCTACTTCCTGGGGAACTGGTGGAGGAGCCATCGGCTGACTAGCGCTGGGTCCGGTAACCATTTCTGGGGCCCGAGGCGCCACGTTCGCTAGAGTCATGAGGAGGGATTGTTGTCCCATCATGAGCTCCATGAACTGCGACATCTTGGAGGTGAGCTCAGCCACCCCAGATGTGTCTTGATGCCGTCTACCCCTTCGAGGGGAGCGGGAGTGTCTTCTCCGGCGAGGCGATCGAGATCTGGATCGCGACTCTCGACGGGGGCGAGCCCCGCGAGAGGAGGGGCTGCGGGAACGTTCCCGAGCACGCCTAATTGGAGACCTCTGACCAGCTGTAAGCTGGGAAGATGGGCTCATAGGCTGAGACGTCGCCGGCAGCGACACGATAGACGATGGTGGGGCCGAGACGGTGTGGGACGAGCCCGAAGATGGGGAACGACCTCCCACCGCCTTCCTAGCTCTCTGGCGTAGGGTGCGTGTTTGAAACCCCGCACATAGCTGGCAGTATGCCCTGTCTGCCAGGGCAGATGCTGCATGGTCCGGCCCTAAACATGCGACACAGTCCTCATGAGGGTCGCTGGCAGGCAACTTGGCCTGACAGGTCACACAACGGTGGAACCCAGACATAATGACGTCAAAGACGAGAGCGAGGTGCGCGTCGTCGAGCGCCGAAGCGCTGGGCACCAAGCGTCAAGCACCTGATGTGCGTGCGCCGAACGCCGCCGCGTCGAGCACCGAGGCGTCGAGCACCAAGCGCCGAAGCGTCAAGCACCGAGGTGCGTGCGTCGACGTCAAGGGTGCGCGCGTTGAGGCGTCGAACGCCGAAGCGTCGAGCACCGAGCGTCGAGCGTCGAGCGCCGAAGCGTCGAGCGTCGAGCGCCGAAGCGTCGAGCGTCGAGCGCCGAAGCGTCGAGCGTCGAGGCGCCAAGCGCCGAGCACCGAGCGCCGAGCACCGAGCGTCGAGCACCGAGGTGCGTCGAGGGTGCGTGCACCGAGCGTGCGTGCGTCGAGGCGCCAAGCGCCGAGCACCGAGCGTCGAGCGCCGAAGCGTCGAGCGTCGAGCACCGAGCGTCGAGCACCGAGGTGCGTCGAGGGTGCGTGCACCGAGCGTGGAGCGTCGAGCACCGAGCACCGACGTAGATGGAAACGTGCACCGAGCGTCGAGCACCGAGCGCCGAAGCGTCGAGCGTCGAGCACTGAGCCCCAAGTGCAGAAGCACTAAGCACCAAGCGCAGAAGCGCTGCACAAAGCGCCGAAGCGCTGCACCAAGCGCACAAGCGCTGACACCAAAGCGCCGGAGCGCGAGTACCAAGCGTGGAACGCAAGCACAGACGCCTAAGCGTCAGCTGACCCGCCAAGCGGAGACGCAAAGTGCTGGTACAGTGTCTGGTGCTGTGCAATACCTACCTGAAGGTGCTGGGGATTTTGCACGTTGGTGGTTGTCTTCCTCTGTATAGTGAAGGGAAAAACTTTTTTTTTTTTTTTTTTTGTGGACGCTGCAAAAGGAAAGGGAGTGTAGTGCAATACCACGTGGCGGGAACGCGCCGCGGGGGGGGACACTGCAGAGCAGACTACCCGCACACACACACGGTTAGCCTAAGCTAGACCGAGGATGCAATTGCGCGTGGCCAAGGCCAACGCAACACGCGTCCGACACACAATGTAAATATATAACAATATAATTACACAAAATATAATATATATAGAAAATATATATACAAAAAACCCACACAGTAAATATAAGGAACAGAGGAAAGACGGGGAGACCACGAAGAACGCAATGCCGAAGCAAAGCGAAAAGGAATAATGTAGACACAAAATATATCCTAAAATAATACAATACAATAATAATAATAATAACTGAAATAAACTCGGAGAAGGGGATAAACCAGCTTCTCAAGCCTAAGCTTAGTGAGTACAATCAGTCAAAATAGCTCTAAGTCCTACCGCTACTGATGCTGAAGGCAAAAGAGGAAGTGACTCTCCGCGCGCTGCGTATAGTAAGCTCCCAAGGGGGCGGGCTTGCACGGCAGCTTGCGCGGAGGCCTATCGGCAGCTTTGACATAAAGCTCAGCCAATCCCTACTGCCTGACGGCAATGTCCCATACCTTGATGGTTATTTTCGACTTGAAAGGGAACTGTTTCATCGCATGAAAGGTTCCACTGATGAATTCCGATCAGATGAAACTGAGGCCAGGTTTTCCAGTCAGTTGGACACATCGCAGAAGATGACTAGTTTAAAAATCGTGAACACGCAGCTGGGTGATTCTGCAGTGTACCTGTGTGCGCTGAGTACCACGGTGCTGTCTTTACATTACTGCCTTCTACAATAACACAGCGCATTCAGTGCGCACTAATTAACCCATTCACTTGAAAAACACACAAACAACATCACATGTCTGTTTTATTTGTGCTGTTGTGGTTTAAACATCTCAGTTACAATGTGTATGTACAGCATGTTATTATTAGGTACTTACGAGAGTGAGAAGTTTAAAACAGCAGTCAAATTAAGGGGGATATCTGATTAACATTCTACAATTCAACATTAATTCAATAGTTTTGCCTTGTGTTCTTTTTAAACACGCTGGCTGCGTTTGCATGTGTTTTATTCAACAGCAGAGTCTATTTACAAACGTTATATTAAGCTCATTAAAACATTTTAAATGTGTGTTTACGATGATTACATAAAGTTTAAGGGATATTTCCATAAAGCATTTACCACCGGGCTTCTATCAAAAGTGTAGTCGTGTTGATATTGGCCTTCTTTCTGATCTTTGTAAAATAAATGAACAAATCAATAATCACTGTCCTGCTTAACCCTCAGCCCCCGATAAGAGACGCAGCGCTGAACTACACTGGTAAAGTTACAATACAGTCCGCTACTCCCTGCCCTGCTTAACCCTCAGCCCTCGATAAGAGACGCAGCGCTGAACTACACTGGTAAAGTTACAATACAGTCCGGTACTCCCTGCCCTGCTTAACCCCCAGACCTCGATAAGAGACACAGCGCTGAACTACACTGGTAAAGTTACATTCAATGTTAGTCCAACACTGACTACAACACCACACCCACACTTGATGAAACAGGCAAGTGAATTAAACTGCTCATTATTAACTGTTCAGAGCTCTGTAGATGGAATAACTGATTCATAATAATAATAATAATAATAGTAATAATAATAATAATAATAATAATAATTTAGTATTTACTTTTTAAAATTGCAATGTATATTACATTCTCAAAACATCTTCTGATGTACGAACATGGATTATCCTATTCTATACAGTACATATTATTAAAAATAATATGCTGTAGCATAGTGCTGAGCAGATCCATCTGTAGCCTTGTTCATACGACCAGCCCCTATATATAGAACGGGCTCGACTAGAGTAGAACCTGAGATATTGAGATCATAATAAACTGGCGACTCAATCTTTTAACCAAATGCTCTGGAATTTAATTTATTAGCAAATGTAGTCTTATTTTCAGCCAGTAGATGGCGGTACAGAACACTCATTTCACTAAAATTAGGTCAGCCCAGCAAAAGGAGATGAGACAGCATACACATGCAGTGCACTCAGTATCTCAGTTAGAATAACAGGTTTAAACAGACGAATACACAGACTCTTCATCGATATCCATCACTGCACTAATTCAATACTGCAGAGTGCCTGCAGACATGGACCTGCTTCTTCTTCTGTGCACAGTTCTTGGAATTATAGGTACAATATCTCGCTGTAGTGCTACATTGTAGGCCTCTTTATAATAACAATTTACAAAATAATAATTCTGACCGCACGTTGTTGTGTTGTAGCCTAAAATCACCTCTTCTTCCCGTTCCACAGGTTCCAGTTTTGAAGATCAAGACTCTGTTACACAATGGCCTGCTGCACTGCATGCACAAGAAGACCAGTCAGTTACAATACACTGCAATTTTACCCATTCAGCTTCCAGCAGCTTATACCTGCAGTGGTACCGTCAGGACCTGGGAGAGCGAGTCAAATACATTCTCCAGCGGTACAAACCAGCTGGAGGGGCTGAAGATGGGGATAAAGCACCAGGTGTTGAAGATCGCTTCTCGGCTTTACTTGACGCGCAGAATAAATACACGTATTTAAACATCAGCGGGATACAGATGCGAGACTCTGCAGTTTTCTATTGCGCTCTGAGTCCCACAGTGAAGGAGGCAGTGTTGAGCTGCTGACAAAAACGTGTCTGTGGTGTTGATGAAAAAGAGACGCCTATAGTCTGCTTGTCGTTCTGTGTGACTACAGCCTCAGCTTGCATGTAAACACTACAAAGTAACGATCATGATGTGCCATTTTTCCATACATATTTTCTCTAAAATAATCCGTTACTAAAGAAAAATAAACAAACTCAAAGAAATATGAACAAAAGAAACACAGCAGTCACACAATTGTTATACGAGCAGTGATGATGTTGCCACTAATGATGAGCAAATAGATAAGACAATGTATCTGAAAGTCTTCTTTAATCGTTTTATTTATTTATTAGCAGTAGGATTCAGCACCGTGGATAGCGACCAGCGCAGCTCCTTGCTCGGCGGACGATAGAGATCGCAGACACTTTACAATTAGGGGGTGATGTAAGGATATGCGGAGTGATTGCGGGTGAAAAACCCCCATAATGCTGCCAGGACCCTGCTCACTGCACCTCTCACACAGGTCAGCACAGTGATCTCTATTCAGAGGACCCTGCTCACTGCACCTCTCACACAGGTCAGCACAGTTAGCTCTATTCACAGGACCCTGCTCACTGCACCTCTCACACAGGTCAGTACAGAGCTCTATTCACAGGACCCTGCTCACTGCACCTCTCACACAGGTCAGCACAGTGGGCTCTATTCACAGGACCCTGCTCACTGCACCTCTCACACAGGTCAGCACAGTGAGCTCTATTCACAGGACCCTGCTCACTGCACCTCTCACACAGGTCAGCACAGTGGGCTCTATTCACAGGACCCTGCTCACTGCACCTCTCACACAGGTCAGCACAGTGAGCTCTATTCATCAATGTATCGCTTACGGATTTTTTTCCCCGAAGGCTTATGATTAGAACCCTGCGTTTTTCACTTGTTTTTAAACCTGTAATTTAGTCCTCCAGCCACACGATGTCGATATAGCCATCACATTAAGCCACGTAATGAGCAATCATTAAACAATCTTCCCATTACATCACGTTAACTATTTAAATTGCTCATCCCATTGGTACAAAACACATATGAGCAGATTAATAAACAGAACACTGTAGATGGCTACTAGCATTTATTTAACCCTTACATTCCTGTGAATACGTATAACAGCATTTTAAAAGGACGTTTTTTCTTCTTCTCAATATTATTTCTGATAACTCATAAGTATAAATACATTATGTATAGGTTTTATTTTGCCACTACAGTTTTACACAAATAATTTGTTTACGAGAAAATTACTTTCTGAATCTCGGTTTTTGAAAAAGCACTCTCCAAAATCCTCAATGTCTTTTAAAAATACTAAATCTACAACAGTTAAAAACATACACACACACACAGAGGGAGACAGGAATCACAAGGAGCCTCGCTCTAAGTGTCGGCGGCTGTTTCATTCATGCTTTCTCCCAACCCACAGCCGAACACAAACAAGTCGAATTCCTTCTCTGATCCTGCTGGCTGTGCGTCCAGCCTCCACTCCAGACAACCCCGGGTTCACATCAAAGACAAAATCCAATCTCTCGAATGGATGAAATCAGGAACTTTTATACCAGGTGCTCAGCTTCTTCAAATGATCCAATTTACGCCTATGGGGGCTGAGAACAGGAGAGCATCAACGTGCCAGTGGGATCTCTTTACAGGTACAAAAATGTAACACTGACGTGCTAGAAACAAACAAACAAAAAAATCGACAAATGAAATTAATACCACAAAACAAACTAATTTGGCTGTTATGCTTAAATGACTGGCTTTCTAAAAAAATACAATTTGATCTTAAATTAATTGATTAATTAATTAATTAATTAATTAATAATCTTCAGCCCAACAAAGCATGCACTCGTAAAGTCAGAAAAATGAACTGAAACACATCTAAGGAAGGTTTTTATATTTATTTAAAGTCTTTATTAAAAAAAAACACTTTTACTGAAAAAATAATAAAAAACAATTGTTCATAGGGACTATTTTCTGTTGTGGAAAGTTATACATCAAAATGTTAATAAATCTTTAGAAACTATACAGATTTCTCCTTTTTTATAAAATGCTTATAAATCCGTTTTATAAAAGCAGTAAGGAACTTGAGGGCATGGGTTGTGCTGGATAGTGTCACTTCTCCAAAACTCTTTACAAGTGGATACTCTGGGCCAGTTCCAGAAATACATTTCACAATGAGCACCAGTCAACAGGTGCAGCCAGCGACTCTGAGCAGTGCATCTAAAACTGTCTCCCTGACAATACAGTGTCTGATTCTGCCATCTACTACTGTGCAATAGAACCAGCACAGTGATACAAAGCAGCGCCCTACTCATACAAAAACCCTGGAGTGTACAGAGGCTAGTGATTACAATGCTCATGGCATTTCCAACTGGATACAGCAGTGTAATGAATTCATGAATTCATGTATTTAATTCACAAGCTTCTCTTTCATTTCAGGTGCACACAGTGAAGACCAGGTGACTCAAAGCCCTGATTCACAGCGAGTCTCAGAAGGAAAATCAGTTCAGATAAACTGTCACTATCAGACATGCAGCTTTGATGCAATGCACTGGTATAAACAAGATCTAGACCAGTCTATTTAAGGAACCCCTGGCTATACAGAGACCGCCAGACAAGGGGCTGCTCCCCCTGGCTATACAGAGACCGCCAGACAAGGGGCTGCTCCCCCTGGCAATACAGAGACCGCCAGACAAGGGGCTGCTCCCCCTGGCTATACAGACCGCCAGACAAGGGGCTGCTCCCCTTGGCTATACAGGTACAGAGATCCAGTCCTGCAGTCCTATACACCTCGTCTATACAAGCTGTTGCGCGATACAAAGCACTTTCAAATGAGTTTATTTGACTTGTTAAAAATAATATATATAATATATAACTCACTCTCTCACACAGCTGGGTCAGACCCCTGGCCCCAGCTCACCTGTTTTCCTCCCCTCGGACCCCCCTCTGGCCTGGCTGTTGTCGAAGATCTGGGTTCGAAGCTCTGAATTCCAGATCTTCCAGGTCCTGACTCACCTGCTGCGCACTCACCTGATGATGGAGGTGTTCTGTGTGGCCACACTGAGACAGCTCCCCGCAGTACACCCAGTGTACAAGGTACTGGGGAGACTGGGAACGGGTGTACCAGGGGACTGTGGATACTGGAAACCAGTGTCTGGGGGGCTGGGGTTACTGGGAATAAGTGTATGAGGGACTGGGATACTGGGAAACATCCATAGCAATACAACTCTCCATACAGGATACAGGGACTGGAGATTCGATCGGATAATTCACTGATTTCGTTCATTAATGGTGAGGCCATGTTGACAGCAAATTCACTGTTTTCAGTAATTGTATATTGGTCTCCTCTCAGCTCCTCAGCTCCTCACCCCTCACCTGCGCTACACGCTGGAGATCAACACCCGCGGGCGCTCCCAGCTCATATCTGAAGATGGCATCTTCAAAAGGGTACATCTGTCTGCCTATCTGTGTGTGTGTGTCTGCCTGCCTATCTGTATGTCTGTCTGTCTGTTTGTGTGTATGCCTGTCTGTGTGCCTGTGTATACCTCTCTCCCCTCTCACTCCCACACCCCCTCCCCTCTTTCATCCCCTCTCGCCCCTCTCATCTCTCTCTCTCTCTCTCTCTCTCTCTCTCTCTCTCTCTCTCAGGTTTCCTCTACAGGGGGTCCTGCTGTCCTCCTCCTCTCTCAGAAAGGGTATCAGACTCTGTCCTACGAGTCTCTTCAGCCCCCGTTAGATTTTCAGCGGCGCGGCGTGATGAAGCTCAGGGATTACTTCTACCGCGAGGACAGCCTGATGCTGTGGAACGCCATCCAGAGGTAACCAGAAACACACCTGAACCAGGAACACAAACACACACCTGAATCAGGAACACAAGCACACACATCTCAACCAGGAACACACACACACCTGAACCAGAAAACACACACGTGAGCCAGGAAGACACACACCTGAACCACAAACACACACACCTGAACCAGAACCACACACACCTGGGCAGGTACCAGGACCGAGCTGCCCTACACAATCTCACTCTCTCTCCTCAGCTATGTCTCCGGTCTCGTCTCTATCTATTATTCCTCGGACTCTGATGTCTCTCAGGACTCGGAGCTGCAGCTGTGGATCCGTGACATCACTGAGGAGGGGTTCGGGGACATCCCCCAATTCGGTGAGGGGGGGGGGGGGGGGCGATTATGGTGGTCTAATCCCTTTAATCTTTGTCCAGATGGTTAATGCATCGTTAATTTGTTAGCTGATTCATTGGCAGTATGTTTTGTGTATGTCTCATTTAATAATAGATTGTGTCTCTCTGTCTGTCTCCATCTCTCTGCCTGTCTGTCTCTCCCTCAGGTCTATCCAGTGAGTTGAGAAGCAGGAAGGAGCTGGTGACTCTCCTCAGTGTGGTGATCTTCACCTGCTCTGTACAGCACGCGGCTACCAACAACGGACAGGTAACCCCTGTCCCCTCACCCCTAACCCATCACCCCTACATCCTGCACAATTCTCACCCCTCACCTTGTGGTCTCCTTCCTGCCCTGCAGTTTGATTGGTGCGCCTGGGTTCCGAACACGCCCTGCACTATGCGCCTGCCCCCACCCACCTGCAAAGATTCTGTTACCATGGAGATGATCATGGAGACTCTGCCAGACATCAGCCAATCCTGCATGGAGATGGCGATCACATGGCACCTGAGCAGGGCACAGCCAGATGCGGTGAGAATCACACTGTCACCTGACTCGGTTCAGTTTCAATAACACCGATGAATGCACTAGAGCCCAAACGCTGGTCTGCTTGACTCAGCTTAGTTTATAATCCTGGAGGTTTTCCCATGCAGTCTGTGACTCGCTGCCTCGCTTTGTCTCCTCAGATTCCTCTCGGACGGCACACTGAGGAGTACTTCACAGAGGAAGCAGCCCAGGCAGAGATACGCAAATTCAATGAGACTCTGAAAGAGATCGAGCAGAAAATAAAGGAGAGGAACCAGAGCTTGGCGCTGAAATACGAGTACCTGAAACCGAGCAGGATCGAGAACAGCATTACTATATAGAGGGAGGACAGAGAAGAGAGGAGACAGGGAGAGGGGAGAGGCATCTACTACTATCTGAAACTTTATAATGGTACAGTGGGGATCCAGTCACAAGACTTTCACCTTATAATGAGGGGAAAAAAGGCTAGTGTAATAGCATTATGGGGGAAATGGGAGCCATGTCCTTAACATGTTATAACATTGTTTCCAATTTTAAGTGTATTTACCCTGACAAGGAAAGCATGAAGAAAATCGGTACAATTATGATGAATGCATTATGGATGTCTCTAGTGTTTTAATGTCCGAGAAATACATTGAATGCAAATTAAGTAAAGGTACAGTTAATGACATTTAAATCATGTTTTGCTAAGCAATTATGACTGAGTGATTAATTTGATTTGCTGATGTAAAACTAAAGAAAAGTATGCTTTGTAATTTGTCCTTTTAACCTCTTTTGAAATTTCAAACTGGAATAAATAAATAACAACCCACCTTGGCTTAGAGTTGGTTCCTGAACAGTGGCTGCCTGTGAATCCTCTGAACACACTGAAGAAAGGGTAGTGTCGCACTGGTAGCAGATATTGGTTGTATTTTGCTATTAAGTGTGAAAACAAATAATTTAATGTGAAAGCACATTGGTGGAAAAAGTCTACATAAATACATACTTGGAGATGAACATGGACATTTGACCTGATTGTATGATTAATATGTTTTTATTTTAGCAGTAACAAAAGCTGTGATGTTAAAGAAGGTGTTTAAATTACAAGTAAGATTAAAGCAATGCAGTAATACCTTCATTTACACACATAGCCTCCAATATATCTTCACCTGTCTGTGATGCTGCAAACATGGCATTCCTCAGACTGCTTGTGCTGCTCTGGAAATTAAACAATGCTGATTTAGATCACATAAGCACTTTTGACACATCATTGACTTCATGCTTATGTCTTGCATCGCAGGGGTTATGTAGAGCAATAAAATACAGGTTGCTGAAGTATTCTCACTCCAGTATCATCAATTAGGAGATTAATCTAAGCATACAACTGTCAGTTACCCTAAGCATCAATAATTACAACAGGAAGACAATGCAAATGTTACAATTGTCATGAACTTACCCATTTCAAATGAAATATCCTTTACTCCTTTAAGGAGAGAATGCAATTGCTGCCTTCCATAAAAGGAGGGCTTCCTAACAGTCAAGTCACAGGGAAGGCAAACCGCTGTTATGGTGACCTTTCCAGCTAACAGAGACATGTAGGGAAGCCTTGCACTACCCCTGGCCTCTCCTAAGAGCTAGAACAACAGTGTGCTTTTCCCTCTATTTGCTTGGCATGTTACTGTTCTGTTTTGAGTTAATATGCTTACTGTAGTTTGTGTTAAAGCTCCTGAACCTCCTTAACCAGTAGTTGCAGAGATTCAGTGCTTTTGGGCACTGAGGATGTTGAAGGGGCTGAAAATAGGAGAGGAAAAATGTACTTGTCATTAATAACCACCTTCCATATACAATCCAAACTTGTTGGCTGTTCCAGTCTATTTAAGGAACTCTGCAGCTCTTTTAGTGTAGAGTTTAGTAACAGCTGGAGATGAACTGAGGCAGTCATATGACATCATTGCCGTTTCCACTCCCAATTCCTCAAGCCTGGACATCTTTGCAGAAACACAGAAAAGATGCTGGTTTCCACAGTGCAACAGTAACACATCTTAATAACCAACCATTGTGTAAGTGACAAGTTGGATTTGTGATTTTCAGGTCTTTTAATATGTTTTCTTAATTAAAAAGTTGAGAATACTGTTGTCAAAAATTGTCATTAAAAGATGTTTAAGCAGAACTAGCAGCAAAGTACATAAATATTTAACAAAACATGATAACACTATTGCACTCAGGGGTGTCAAAGGAAGTTCCTGGAGGGCCGCAGTATCTTCTTGATTTTTTCCACCTCAACTCTTAATGTCTTAATTGATCTAATTATTTAATTAGCCAGATACATTTAACGCCTCTCTCCAGGCCTCAGTATATTTTATAGGCAGCTGTACCTGGAATCAAGTGCACATTTTAAACCATCAACTGTAAAATATTTGGATCGATTAAGTAAATTGAAAGCAGTAGTTGGAATGAAAAAGACACTGCGGTCCTCCAGGAACTGAGTTTGACACCCCTGCACTATCTGATATAGGTTCATTTCAACGCAATGTTGTTAAAACACAATCCTTTCATACCTGCAATCTGAGCTGCTTTTAACTTCCCAATTTGAGTTCCCTCATCTCTAGACTCAGCTGGTCTCCCTGCGCTTTCAGAGCTGCTGTCTCTTCGAGATATCTGACCCTGTCCTCCTGCCCTAAACTGAGCCACCTGCCTTTAATGACTTCCCTGTACCTACAAATTAAAAGCAGCGCCAAGGCTTTACAATCATGCTGTTTTTTGGTTTAGTTTTTTCTCAAATTAAGTACTGTTAAACCATTAACAAACATTTAAAAGTGTTTTTATAAGAACAGTGTGTTCACAACGCATTAAAGTTAATTTTCCAGAATATTCAGACAAAGAAAATTGATATTTTCAAGGCTGTTGCTATAGAAACAGAGCTTTAACCAATAGAATTCCTAGTCCAAAGTGGAAGTAACTTGCTACCTTTCTCTTGGAAAAGAGGGTGTGGGAAACTTGCAATAAAATAATAAATTAACCCTTTCAGAATATGTCACACAGTATACAATGTTATGTGTTGTTTATAGCATACTTTCATACCTTGCTTTTTAAGAATGTCCCGGCAAAATAAATTGTATGCAGACAGGTCTTGTGTGTGCAACTTTGGTTTGGTTGGCTTAGTAACTGCAGGAACAGGATTTAATGTGTGTTTATAGTTCCCAATCCAGTTCTGAAAGGGAATCACATCTCATTGCATTTCACAAAAAACAGACATTAACAACATACGTTTTTAAAACTCTTGAATAAATTATGGTGGTTAAAATGTAAAAAAAAATCCATTACATGAGAGTAGGTGTTAACAATTCATGCTGATATTGGACTTAGATCTCGCCAAGATAAGCTCCAACTAAGACAGAGCTTATTTTACTGTAAACTAATGTGCTCCATCTGCATTTCCTTCCATCGGATGATGTAGATATCTTACTGCCTGATTTTGATGGCTGAAGTATAATGCTGGCTCCAGGGATCAGCCTATTTTGCCTTCCTGGTGCACCAACACACACAACGGCTGCAATGCTGGCTCCAGGGATCAACCACAGTGCGGCCTCCCTAGCGCAACAGTATGACAACCGTCTGGACTGAGCTGAGTAGGGTACATCTCTGGGGTCTTCAAGTGGGCACCTTCCATCCTTGGTGTTTCGTCGATTAGCCTACGGCACCTTAAGAGGGTTCGACAGTGATTCTGGCATCCCAGCATCACCGCCCTCTATCCCCACTCAGCTAAGCCCAGCTTACTTACCTTCCTTTACATTGACATTGCTTTCTTTCTACTGTGCTTAAGGTCCCCAACCAGAATCTTTTCATCTCAACCACAGCCAGTTGCTGCCCCTCTGCTGCTTCAGATAAGTTCTTCACTATGAGTCACAACTCTTGACCACTGAATCCAGTGTCTCTGAGAAAGTGGGTTGTGGAGTGTGCCACAAATCCTCGACAGCCCACCTCCACTGGGTAAACCTGGACTCCCCATCCTCGCTTTTCTGCTTCAGCAGCTAGTTGTTATACAACGAGACATTAGTGCTTCTTCACTTGTAGCATATGTGGAGTAGTGGTTAGAGCACTGTGCTCTTGACTGGAAGAGCGCGGGTTACATCTCAGGTTGGGGACACACTGCTGCTTTACCTAGATTGGTCTAGGTAAAGACAATATGTTTTAACGGCGAGCGTCTGTGTTGTGTTCAGAGAATGTGAGCGGAGTGAATCGGCGGTGACAATTCTGCTCACCGCCGATAATGGCATCCTCCGCTCTGCTCCGCTCTTTCTTAGCTCCGCTCGGTTTTCTTTCATTCCCCCACTGCTGTATAATAATAAGTAAATAAACAAGCTGTTTTTCCCCCATCGTGTTGCCGATTGCAGATGAAAATATGTAATGTACATTCAGAAATGAATACCGTTTAATTGTCCTTATTAATCGCATACTTGACTCAAGTAAAACAAACAAACAAAAGAATCGCCACCTATGACCAGCAAAGTAAAACGCCGACATAAAGCACTCAGAGACGTTATCTAATTGAATTTGAAGACGATTTCTCATTATTATTGTTTGGTACTGAAAAAATTTGTAAATTTCAAACTTTGCATATGATTCGTATCAAATTGGATAAGGGCGTCTGCTAAGAAATAAATAACTTTTTCACACCTGAAGATTGCATGTTTGATAACCTTGCATATCAAACAAATGAAAGAAGCACCAAACTTTGGTGTCATTTTTTTCTCTCAGACACCCTCCATATACTACTACAACCCACAAACAAATCTGACCAAATACAATGTGAAAAATGTGAAAAAATACAGAAAATCAGACAGGGGCAAATACTTTTTCACGGCACTGTGTGTGTATATATATATATATATATATATATATATATATATATATATATATATATATATATATATATATATATATATATGAAGAGTTTAGATGAAAAACGGGATATACGCCATTCGCACCAAAACTGAGCTAAAGGCAGGATCAGTCATCTCACAGTGACTACTTTCTGATGTTAAATGTCATTTGTCCTCAAAACACGAAATACAACTCGTTAAATGTAACTCAAATAATTGTTACTTTCCATAACGCGCTATAAACCAGGCTTCTAATTTAGCAAAATCTGACATATCTCGAGCCAATCAGCGTACAGTATCGCAGTCGTGTGACCCTATTGGCAGCGCCTAGGAGGTAAATTAGCGTATTTAATCTTGTAAATTGTGATTTTATGATTAAATGATGATTTTTTTTTTTTCTAACGGGGTCTAGCAATTGATGAATAACCATTTAAAAATAATGCTTAGAAAACTCACTCGATCGGAACTGTGAAACCTCCCTTCATCTCCCTTGCAATGCCAACCCCACTTAATGGTGTTTTAAGTCTGTGCTCTCCCTCTGCGCGGGATGCGAAGTTTATCGTTTTAATTTACTGAAACGAGTTGCATCTCTAGAAGTACCTTTAAGTGTAAAGTCATTTTACAAAAATGTGGAGATTTATACTTGGTTACGACCCTGACTAAAGATGTCATTAGCAAAGGGGCCCGGTTGTACTAACGAGGTCAAACAATAGGTCGCGTTAAACATTTTAAAACTAATAAACAAACAATTACGATAGTGAACACTAGCTTCACACTGGGTGTTATAGTAATTCAACTGACACCTTTATCTCACTCTCTTCAGTGATGAAAGGGTAACTTAATATCAGTATTTAAAATGTTTTATTTGAAAACGTATTTTACTGTAAAATGTGTCTCCTCATTTCCACATGCCGTGTATTATTATAATTATACACAAATATAGAATAAATAAAAATGTAATAAAAAAGCCAAACATAACAGAGCTTTGCAATTGTATTTGATACAAGAATGCGCCGCTCCTCTTACCCTCCTGCCCCGCTGACTCACTATGGCAAGCCAAATTATCATTTAGAGATATCTCAAATTCATTTATAGATATCTCTAAATATTTGAAGATATCTCTAAATATTTGAAGATATCTTCAAATATTTAAAGATATCTCTAAATCATTTTAAGATATCTAAAATACATTTAGAGATATCTCAAAATGATTTACAGATATCTTTAAATTGAGCTTCAAATGAGATATCTAAAATGCATTTTTAGATATATTTAAATCATTTTAAGATATCTCTAAATGTTTTTGAGATATCTTGAAATACTTTTCAGATATCTGTAAATCATTTAGAGATATCTCTAAATAATGTCCTGTTCATTTAAAGATATCTCTAAAAGTTTTTGATATATCTTGAAATACTTTTCAGCTATCTGTAAATCATTTAGAGATATCTCAGAATAACTTCCTGTTCAGAACACATGGAGGCGATTCTGGGAAATATAAACCAGCAGTAGATACCTCATCTAAAACTGGCTCCCTGACAATACAGCCTTCAGTGTCTGATTCTGCCATCTACTACTGTGCAATAGAACCAGCACAGTGATACAAAGCAGCGCCCTGCCCATGCAAAAACCCTGGAGTGTACAGAGGCTAGTGATTACAATGCTGATGGCATTTCCAGTGACAGCTCTTCTGTGTAGAAGGGTAACTGCAGTGTTATGATTCTTCAAATGATTTACAGATATCTTTAAATAATATGTGGATCTGGCTAGCATGGTGCGCCAAACTGTCATTTAGAGATATCTTAAAATGAGGGTTTTAAAGATATTTGTAAATCATTTGAAAATATCTTAAAATAACTTCCTGTTCATTTAAAGATATCTGTAAATCATTTTAAGATATCTTCAAATAACTTCCTGTTTATTTAGAGATATCTCTAAAACATTTAAGATATCTTCAAATAACTTCCTGTTCATTTAGAGATATCTCTAAATCATTCTTCAAATGAACAGGAAGCTATTTCGAGATATCTGGAAATGACTTCCTGTGAAAATGCTCTATGTCTTCAATGGACTTCCTGTCTATTTAAAGATATCTTCAAATGAACAGGACGTTATTTAGAGATATCTTCAAATGATTTACAGATATCTTTAAATGAACAGGACGTTATTTGAAGATATCTTCAAATGATTTACAGATATCTTTAAATGAACAGGACGTTATTTGAAGATATCTTCAAATGATTTACAGATATCTTTAAATGAACAGGACGTTATTTGAAGATATCTTCAAATGATTTACAGATATCTTTAAATGTACAGGAAGTTATTTAGATATATCTTTAAATGATTTAGAGATATCTTTAAAACCCTCATTTTAAGATATCTCTAAATGACAGTTTGGCGTGCCATGCTAGCACAATCCACACGGTTTCCATAGTATTTAAAGGTATCTGTAAATCAATTTAAGATATCTTTATTTCATTTTTAGATATCTCAAATTGATTTACAGATATCTTTAAATTAATTTTAGATATCTTAAAAACTGCACAATTAAAGATATCTGGAATTCAATTTAAGATATCTGGAAATGTTTTACAGATATCTCTAAATATTTCAAGATATCTTAAAATGCAATTTGAGATATCTCTAAATGATCATTTGGCTTGCCATACACTCACTGCCATTTCCCACACACGAAGTAGAAACTATCAGTTTAACCTAAGGTCTGTACGACAGTTCAAGGCAATCCCACCAGAGGGCGGTGTAGGACAATCATTTTTTCAATGTTCATTCACAGTCAGCTCACACTCGCCATATCTCCTGGTGCAGCTGCTTTCCAACACTACCTGTATGAAAACAGTATGAGAATGACACCCCCGCTCACAGCATGAAGCAATGATGTCAGATAAGCGGTGTTACATTGTGTTCTTCCCTCTCAGTAACAACAAGGTCCTCGGTCAATCGGTGTGAATGCAGCCTGTGTATTAAGGTACAGGCAGGCAATGCATGTTGACAATGTCTACACTGTACATAAGATCAAACACATCAAGAGACGTTGGGCCATATGTTTTCAATTGTTTACTCCATGATTTAATTAACTCGTATTTTTTAAAAAAAGAAAAAAATATATGTTAGTTTGGTTCTAGTTTTGTAAAATTATTATATATATATATATATATATATATATATATATATATATATATATATATATATATATATATATAGCTCAAAGAGCCAGCTATATAGATCAGACGTTTCAACTCTTTAAAAAAAAACTCAGACTAGACCAGTTCAGTGCCACGGACAACAACCATCGTAGTTTCATTTCCAGCGCCCTACAGAAACCACTGTGTTACTGTGTAATCCAAACGCAATCCCTGCTTGGATCTGTCTCTCTGTCTTAAACAGTATTGGAACACAACTCATGACACGAAAGAACCCCGTTCTGGTGCTTCACTGTGTAATGAAGAAGACAGAGCGCGGCGCGGGTTCATGGGTTCTGATTGGACATCAGAGAAACATCCCGACACACGGAAGAAACGCCCACTGATCCGCTCGGTGGTGCGGCTGCAGACTGGCATTCAGTACTGAGCAGAAACCAACAGAACAGAGACAGAGAACTCATTCAAACTGAATAAACAGCGATAACCATGTTGTATGCAGGTCTTCTCACTGCAGTCTTCTATTTAACCTTTGGTAACGGTGTATTTTTGTTGTAATAACAATTTCGTGGATTCAGCAGCAGTTACTACATCGTGCATAACTTTTTTTTTATTTTATAATTATTATTATTATTATTATTTTCAGACTGCAGTCGTGGAGATGAAATTAATCAACTCAATGAAACGATTACCTCGAAAGTTAGCAGCGACACGAGGATATTCTGCAGTTACTCCCTGAGCAATAACGCTGACAATGCATATCTGTTCTGGTACAAGCAGACTCCAGGCAGCTCCCCTCGATATCTGCTTCATCGCATGAAAGGTTCCACTGATGAATTCCGATCAGATGAAACTGAGGCCAGGTTTTCCAGTCAGTTGGACACATCGCAGAAGATGACTAGTTTAACAATCGTGAACACGCAGCTGTGTGATTCTGCAGTGTACCTGTGTGCGCTGAGTACCACGGTGCTGTCTTTACATTACTGCCTTCTACAATAACACAGCGCATTCAGTGCGCACTCATTAACACCTTCACTAGAAAAGCACACAAACAACATCACGTGTCTGTTTTATTTGTGCTGTTGCGGTTTAAACATCTCAGTTACAATGTGTATGTACAGTATGTTATTATTAGGTACTAATTATTATTAGAAGTTTAAAACAGCAGCCCAATTATAGGGAATATTTGATTAACATTCTACAATTCAATATTAATTCAATAGTTTTGCCTTGTGTTCATTTTAAACACGCTGGCTGCGTTTGCATGTGTTTTATTCAACAGCAGAGTCTATTTACAAACGTTATATTAGGCTCATTAAAACATTTTAAATGTGTGTTTACGATGATTACACGATGATGTTTCCATAAAGCATTTACCACCGGGCTTCTATCAAAAGTGTAGTCGTGTTGATATTGGCCTTCTTTCTGATCTTTGTAAAATAAACGAACAAATCAATAATCACTGTCCTGCTTAACCCTCAGCCCTCGATAAGAGACGCAGCGATGAACTACACTGGTAAAGTTACAAGACAGTCCGGCACTCCCTGTCCTGCCCCTCAGCCCTCGATAAGAGACGCATCGCTGAACTACACTGGTAAAGTTACAAGACAGTCCGGCACTCCCTGTCCTGCTTAACCCTCAGCCCTCGATAAGAGACGCAGCGCTGAACTGCACTGGTAAAGTTACAATACAGTCCGGTACTCCCTGCCCAGCTTAACCCTCAGCCCTCGATAAGAGACACAGCGCTGAACTACACTGGTAAAGTTACATTCAATGTTAGTCCAACACTGACTACAACACCACACCCACACTTGATGAAACAGGCAAGTGAATAAAACTGCTCATTATTAACTGTTAAGAGTTCTGTAGATGGAATAACTGATTCATAATAATAATAATAATAATAATAATAATAATAATAATAATAATAATAATAATAAAAATAATAATAATAATTTAGTATTTACTATTTTAAATTGCAATGTATATTACATTTTCAAAACATCTTCTGATGTACTAACATGGATTATCCTATTCTATACAGTACATATTATTAAAAAATAATATGCTGTAGCATAGTGCTGAGCAGATCCATCTGTAGCCTTGTTCATACGACCAGCCCCTCTATATAGAACAGAATCCTCTAGAGTAGAACCTGAGATATTGAGATCATAATAAACTGGCGACTCTGAAATTGAACTTATTAGCACATGTAGTCTTATTTTCAGCCAGTAGGTGGCGGTACAGAACACTCATTTCAGTAAAATCAGGTCAGTCCAGCAAAAGGAGATGAGACAGCATACACATGCAGTGCACTCAGTATCTCAGTTAGAATAACAGGTTTAAACAGACGAATACACAGACCCCTCATCGATATCCATCACTGCACTAATTCAATACTGCAGAGTGCCTGCAGACATGGACCTGCTTCTTCTTCTGTGCACAGTTCTTGGAATTATAGGTACAATATCTCACTGTAGTGCTACATTGAAGGACTCTTTATAATAACAATTTACAAAATAATAATTCTGACCGCACGTTGTTGTGTTGTAGCCTAAAATCACCTCTTGTTCCCGTTCCACAGGTTCCAGTTTTGAAGATCAAGACTCTGTTACACAATGGCCTGCTGCACTGCATGCACAAGAAGACCAGTCGGTTACAATACACTGCAATTTTACCCATTCAGCTTCCAGCAGCATATACCTGCAGTGGTACCGTCAGAACCTGGGAGAGCGAGTCAAATACATTCTCCAGCGGTACAAACCAGCTGGAGGGGCTGAAAATGGGGATAAAGCAGCAGGTGTTGAAGATCGCTTCTCGGCTTTACTTGACGCGCAGAATAAATACACGTATTTAAACATCAGCGGGATACAGATGCGAGACTCTGCAGTTTTCTATTGCGCTCTGAGTCCCACAGTGAAGGAGGCAGTGTTGAGCTGCTGACAAAAACGTGTCTGTAGTGTTGATGAAAAAGAGACGCCTGTAGTCTGCTGGTCGTTCTGTGTGACTACAGCCTCAGCTTGCATGTAAACACTACAAAGTAACGATCATGATGTGCCATTTTTCCATACATATTTTCTCTAAAATAATACGTTACTAAAGAAAAATAAACAAACTCAAAGAAATATGAACAAAAGAAACACAGCAGTCACACAATTGTTATACGAGCAGTGATGATGTTGCCACTAATGATGAGCAAATAGATAAAACAATGTATCTGAAAGTCTTCTTTAATCGTTTTATTTATTTATTAGCAGTAGGATTCAGCACCGTGGATAGCGACCAGTGCAGCTTCTTGCTCGGCGGACGATAGAGATCGCAGACACTTTACAATTAGGGGGTGATGTAAGGATATGCGGAATGATTGCGGGTGAAAACCCCCCATAATGCTGCCAGGACCCTGCTCACTGCACCTCTCACACAGGTCAGCACAGTGAGCTCTATTCATAGGACCCTGCTCACTGCACCTCTCACACAGGTCAGCACAGTGAGCTCTATTCATAGGACCCTGCTCACTGCACCTCTCACACAGGTCAGCACAGTGAGCTCTATTCATAGGACCCTGCTCACTGCACCTCTCACAAAGGTCAGCACAGTGAGCTCTATTCACAGGACCCTGCTCACTGCACCTCTCACAGAGGTCAGCACAGTGAGCTCTATTCACAGGACCCTGCTCACTGCACCTCTCACACAGGTCAGCGCAGTGAGCTCTATTCACAGGACCCTGCTCACTGCACCTCTCACGCAGGTCAGCACAGTGAGCTCTATTCATAGGACCCTGCTCACTGCACCTCTCACACAGGTCAGCACAGTGAGCTCTATTCACAGGACCTTGCTCACTGCACCTCTCACACAGGTCAGCACAGTGAGCTCTATTCACAGGACCTTGCTCACTGCACCTCTCACACAGGTCAGCACAGTGAGCTCTATTCATAGGACCCTGCTCCTGCACCTCTCACACAGGTCAGCACAGTGAGCTCTATTCACAGGACCTTGCTCACTGCACCTCTCACACAGGTCAGCACAGTGAGCTCTATTCATAGGACCCTGCTCACTGCACCTCTCACACAGGTCAGCACAGTGAGCTCTATTCACAGGACCTTGCTCACTGCACCTCTCACACAGGTCAGCACAGTGAGCTCTATTCATAGGACCCTGCTCACTGCACCTCTCACACAGGTCAGCACAGTGAGCTCTATTCATAGGACCCTGCTCCTGCACCTCTCACACAGGTCAGCACAGTGAGCTCTATTCACAGGACCCTGCTCACTGCAGCTCTCACACGGGTCAGCACAGTGAGCTCTATTCACAGGACCCTGTTCACTGCACCTCTCACACAGGTCAGCACAGTGAGCTCTATTCACAGGACCCTGCTCACTGCACCTCTCACACAGGTCAGCGCAGTGAGCTCTATTCACAGGACCCTGCTCACTGCACCTCTCACGCAGGTCAGCACAGTGAGCTTTATTCATAGGACCCTGCTCACTGCACCTCTCACACAGGTCAGCACAGTGAGCTCTATTCACAGGACCTTGCTCACTGCACCTCTCACACAGGTCAGCACAGTGAGCTCTATTCATAGGACCCTGCTCACTGCACCTCTCACACAGTTCAGCACAGTGAGCTCTATTCACAGGACCTTGCTCACTGCACCTCTCACACAGGTCAGCACAGTGAGCTCTATTCACAGGACCTTGCTCACTGCACCTCTCACACAGGTCAGCACAGTGAGCTCTATTCATAGGACCCTGCTCACTGCACCTCTCACACAGGTCAGCACAGTGAGCTCTATTCACAGGACCTTGCTCACTGCACCTCTCACACAGGTCAGCACAGTGAGCTCTATTCATAGGACCCTGCTCACTGCACCTCTCACACAGGTCAGCACAGTGAGCTCTATTCATAGGACCCTGCTCCTGCACCTCTCACACAGGTCAGCACAGTGAGCTCTATTCACAGGACCCTGCTCACTGCACCTCTCACACAGGTCAGTACAGTGAGCTCTATTCATAGGACCCTGCTCACTGCACCTCTCACACAGGTCAGCACAGTGAGCTCTATTCACAGGACCCTGCTCACTGCAGCTCTCACACGGGTCAGCACAGTGAGCTCTATTCACAGGACCCTGTTCACTGCACCTCTCACACAGGTCAGCACAGTGAGCTCTATTCACAGGACCCTGTTCACTGCACCTCTCACACAGGTCAGCACAGTGAGCTCTATTCATCAATGTATCGCTTACGGATTTTTTTCCCCAAAGGCTTATGTTTAGAACCCTCAGTTTTTCACTTGTTTTTAAACCTGTAATTTAGTCCTCCAGCCACACGATGTCGATATAGCCATCACATTAAGCCACGTAATGAGCAATCATTTAACAATCTTCCCATTACATCACGTTAACTATTTAAATTGCTCATCCCATTAGTACAAAACACATATTAGCAGATTAATAAACAGAACACTGTAGATGGCTACTAGCATTTATTTAACCCTTGCATTCCTGTGAATACGTATAACAGCATTTTAAAATGACGTTTTTTTTTCTTCTCAATATTATTTCTGATAACTCATGAGTATAAACACATTATTTATAGGTTTTATTTTGCCACTACACTTTTACACAAATAATTTGTTTAAGAGAAAATTACTTTCTGAATCTCGGTTTCTGAAAAAGCACTCCTCCAAAATCCTCAATGCCTTTTAAAAATACTAAATCTAAAACAGTTAAAAACATACACACACACACGGAGGGAGACAGGAATCACAAAAGAAGCCTCGCTCTAAATGTCGGCGGCTGTTTCATTCATGCTTTCTCCCAACCCACAGCCGAACACAAACAAGTCGAATTCCTTCTCTGATCCTGCTGGCTGTGCGTCCAACCTCCACTCCAGACAACCCCGGGTTCACATCAACGACAAAATCCAATCTCTCGAATGGATGAAATCAGGAACTTTTATACCAGGTGCTCAGCTTCTTCAAATGATCCAATTTACGCCTATGGGGGCTGAGAACAGGAGAGCATCAACGTGCCAGTGGGATCTCTTTCCAGGTACAAAAATGTAACATTGACGTGCTAGAAACAAACAAACAAACAAAAAAATCGACCAATGAAATTAATACCACAAAACAAACTAATTTGGCTGTTATGCTTAAATGACTGGCTTTCTTAAAAAAAAAAAATACAATTTGATCTTTAATTAATTAATTAATTAATTAATTAATTAATTAATTAATTATCTATCTTCAGCCCAACAAAGCATGCACTCTTAAAGTCAGAAAAATGAACTGAAACACATCTAAGGAAGGTTTTTATATTTATTTAAAGTCTTTATTTTAAAAAAAAACACTTACTGAAATAATAATAATAAACAATTGTTCATAGGGACTATTTTCTGTTGTGGAAAGTTATACATCAAAATGTTAATAAATCTTTAGAAACTATACAAATTTCTCCTTTTTTATAAAACGCTTATAAATCCGTTTTATAAAAGCAGTAAGGAACTTGAGGGCATGGGTTGTGCTGGATAGTGTCACTTCTCCAAAACTCTTTACAAGTGGATACTCTGGGCCAGTTCCAGAAGTACAATTCACAATGAGCACCAGTCAACAGACAAAGCCAGCGACTCTGAGCAGCGCATCTAAAACTGTCTCCCTGACAATACAGTGTCTGATGCTGCCATCTACTACTGTGCAATAGAACCAGCACAGTGATACAAAGCAGCGCCCTACCCATACAAAAACCCTGGAGTGTACAGAGGCTGGTGATTACAATGCTGATGGCATTTCCAGTGACAGCTCTTCTGTGTAGAAGGGTAACCGCAGTGCACATTATAATGTGATGAGTGCTGGATTTCCTGAGTTCTGGGAAGGTTCATTGGAAAGTGGGTAGGGCGACTGCAGTTAGTCAATGAAGAATTGAAACCTCTTTGACTTGCATCCAGTTAACTGCTAATGAAGGTATTGATAAAACAAGATGGAAACCACAACTATGAACTACAGAGTTACATGATTACATCACATTTACATCACATGTTTCTGTTTC
Source organism: Acipenser ruthenus (assembly GCF_902713425.1). NCBI lineage: Eukaryota > Metazoa > Chordata > Actinopteri > Acipenseriformes > Acipenseridae > Acipenser > Acipenser ruthenus. Next base: position 12,449,554 of record NC_081199.1, read on the forward strand.
TCTTTGCTGATTGGTTACAGACATACAAAACCTCAAAGCAGAATATTTCAGAGCAGCATTGTGAAGAGAAAAGCACCAGAATCAACACAGAGACAGGACCTTTCTATTCTGTTCATAAAGAAATCAGCACTGAGCTAAAATGTGCATGTTTATTATCCTGCCAGGTAATTACAACACAATAAGAAACATTATTATTATTATTATTATTATTATTATTATTATTATTATTATTATTATTATTATTATTATTATTATTATTATTATTGTTTCTGACTGTCTATTAAATGTTATTTTTCTCCTCAATGTTCAGTCATGACAAGCGGGGATTCCATCAGTCCTCAACAGACAGTAGTCTCCAGAGCAGAAGGAGAGTCAGTAACGCTCAGCTGCTCTTATACTACAGTTAGTAATGATGTTTATCTCTACTGGTATCGGCAGAACTCAAACCGAGCCCTGGAATACATAGTGCTTAAAGTAGCTCGCTCCAATAGTGATTCTCACACTGCAGAATTTGCTAAAAGCCGGTTCACTTCTATAGCAGACAGCTCTTCTACTACAATCACCATTTCCAATCTTGCTCTGAGCGACACAGCAATCTATCACTGTGCTCTTTTGGTAGCACAGTGTGAAAACTCATTGGGACGCTGTACAAAAACTCTCAGCAGTAACTGGCATAGGCTCAGTACCTGGTATAACATGAAAGAAAGTCGTGTTGAACTGCTTCCACACATTATCATTGGCATGAGTCCATTATAAAGGAAGTGGTTTCAGTGCAGGCAAACTGTTTGCATTCTGAGTCACTTTCTTCTCTGCACTCTTTGGAAATGTGTTCCCTGTTCATAGAATTGGAATAAGAGAGCAGGTTATGGTGAACCACAATGAACAATATAATATAATAAACACATGTTTGATACAGGACTTCATTAACATATCAAAGTGCTGTGAAGGCACCAGATGTGAAGACTCCACTGAACACACCCCTGAACTGAACACTCTGCAAACGCTCCACCTCAATCATTCCCTGACTTGTGATCTTAGTTCTAAGAATAACAAGAGCAAGAAACCATATATCATGGCTTACCACATCACAATGGATACACACAAATAGAATGTGCTGTACCAGTAAATAAAGAGAACAAACACTTCAATCTTATTGCAACGTTGTTATGGTTTTTTTTTCATTTTTTCTTCTGTTGTAGTGGAGGGGTTATCTGTTCTTGACTTTTCCTAAATACATTTATTAAATACCCCTATGGCGTTTGAAAGTCAGAATTGCAAAAATAAAAATGTTATAAGCACTTCTACCTAGAACTGCCAAAGTAGCCATTTTGACAGCTTGTTACATGCTTTTATTGTTAATATATCCTACAATATGCTATTTTTTATATGTATACAAGCCAGTTTGTTATCTCTACCTCCGCTGAGTTTACAGCAGTATGTATCTGAATAGAATATTGCTCTTGACATCTAGATATGTGTTATCCAAATCTCTATTGTAATCCTTTCAATTCCTTGGATAACTTTTAATGTTACTATTACAAGAATCTTTCGTGAAATCTTGAGATTTTTGCATTTTGATTTGAGAGCAACTACAGATGTATTTGCCTTGGCACCAGAAATGTGGAATGCCTTCATTGAAAACAGCTTTGCCTGCTTCAAGCTAAACATAAAACATTACATGGACAAGCAGCCGTTTCCTACAAAAGCACGGTGTCGCTGGACACAATACATGTCAAACAAACCTGTCAAATTTGGGATCAAGTTTTGGCTGGCAGCAGACCCTGCCCCTACCTGTGCAAAGATGAAACTCGTCCAGCTGGTCAGAGAATGGGTGACATTGTGGTACTTAGGCTGATGTAACTGTACTTAGGAAAAAGGATCAATGTTACCCATAATGTAATTAGCAAAACAGTTGAAAAAAAACCCAGCCTGGTTAGAACAATTGTAAGTCGCCCTGGATAAGGGCGTCTGCTAAGAAATAAATAATAATAAGTTGATAAGCGTTACATCTGTGTGGATTGTGCTAATATGGGGGGTAGTTTGAAGTATGTTTCCCTGAATGCGCATTCCCATTACACAGTGGGAATTGAGTTATTTTCTTTTTTTATAAATAAACAAGCTTCCTATAGTATGCCATCCATATAGGCGGTCAGGATACCTGCCATGTTTGCTAGGCGGGTCACCTGTGCTGAAGTGACCCTGCACTGCGTGTTTGGGCACACAGGGTCCTTGGGAAGCCCTCCACCAGTAGAGCCTTGACCAAGGCTGCAATGGTGGAATCCACTGGGGGAAAACCCGCTAGGCTCAGCTTATGCATGCCTTCTAAGGAAGCGAGCGGGGGCCCCTGTGGCCCTGGCAAGCCTATTGTGAAGCACCCAGGGCTGAAAAGCCACGCAGATATCACAGAAGGTCTCATCCCCAAGGGCTGAAGTAGCGTGCTGGACACCCAAGCATCACAAACATAATGAATGCCCATTCTCCTGGGGCATGTTCGCCCTGCAGGACGTGCAAGCATGGAGCCATGACATGCCTGCATTCAGTTTGCAATATTGCTGGGATATTTAAACCCTAAGCACTGCACACCACCCTGCACATAGTGCAAGGCATGGGAGCACTTAAGCACAGCATGCACCAAGGTACCGAAGCACCGAGGGCACTGCATGCACCAGGCTATGTGTGCACTGAGGCACTAAAGTACCGCATGCACAGACCCCAATCACCGTGCACCGAGTGCAGCAGGCGCCATGCACACCATGTGCACCGAACACTGCGGGCGGTATGAGCACTGAGGTACTAGACACCATGCGTACCGAGCACCGTGCGCACTGAGTACCACAGCACAACACAGCAAATATTCACAGCACAACACAGGCAAAGCAGGGTTGTGCGACAGACAGGGTCAACAGACAGGAGGACACACAACAACAACACACAAATAATATTTATTTTTATTTCGCCCAAGCTGCGCGAATGGCAGCCGGTGGAGTCACTCAATGGCAGGGTTATGGCAAAGGAAGATGGAAGGATCACTTGCTGCATCGGTTAGCTCAAATCTAATGGCAGTGTACGTCACAACCTTTCTAAATGCAAAATGGACGTGGAGATAGCCCACAGACAAAAGGGCCTCACTAACCCAATAGTTCTGACTACGCCAGCTTAGGTTTAGAGAAAATAAGGGATTCTTAATTATTAACCTATGTCTACATTTTATTATAGGTCTGGGGTTCAACTATATTGACAGGAGGGTACAACACCCAAACCACACCCAACCCAAGGAGGGCACCAAAGGTAAGTGTTTTCAATGTTATTACTTCAATAGGACATCACAATTCAAAGTTAACATACCACATTCACTCTCAAGTATCAGGACTAAACAATTCCACCAATAGACTGCAACAGGAGTAGGGTGGTTCCTAATTGATTGAGGTTAAGCTGTATACAATTGTTCAAAGTTAGGCTTAAGCAATTCACCCATAATTATTCAAATGACTAACCCACAATGCAAACTACTTATGATTAAATTAGCATTCAACAGTGCAAAACTAGTTAATTATCAGAATTTGCATTAAACAATACAAAGTTATTTAGTTGTCAGAATCTGCATTAAACAGTGCACGACTAGTGGTCACCACTTGCCCTGGCCAGGTCATCAATGGAGGATATGGCTCCAGTCTCCTGCTCGCCAATTTAGCATCACCAATTCCACCTCTCCCCCAGCAGGGGGTGTCACTCCTCCATTGAGCCCAATCAACAGACTAGGACATATTCAAACGCTGGTTCAATATGGCCTCTGTCGCCACCAATGCAACAGCCGCTCCTCTGACAATGTAGTGATGTATACTGGAAGTGGTCAGGACAGGTTCGGCTCTCAATTCGATCTCTGCTACTCAAGTCCAGAACAATCCAAATCACCATCCGCCCATGATCCTCCTTTAGACACATAAATAAAACAGTGTATTTATCTTCAGGTCTAACACATGAGTCTGTCTCTCTCCTGTTCATGATCCTGCCTGCATTCCTTGTCCTGCCTCACTTATGGCTTACTTATCCTGCCTTGGTTGCTGTATGGTAATCACACAAAGGAAGTCCACATTAAAACTTATCCACACACAACCAGTGTCTCCTTGCTGGCTCAGTTGCTGCTGCCGCTTCTCTCATTTTCTGCTCCCCTGCTTCTTTCTCTCTCCTCTGCTTGCTCAGCTGCTGTGCCTTTTCTCTCTCCTCTGTCTTCCTCTCTCCGTCTGCTTTTCTTTGCTTGCTCAGCTGCAATCGGTCCCACCACTCCTCTCTCTTACGTCTCAGCTCTGCACTCATCTCTCTGCTTTCGTCTCTGTTTTACTTTTCTTTTGTCAGCCTTATATACAAGCCTTTAAGCATCCCCAGCTGTACTAAATCTTGATTAATGAGCACCTAGCATCCTTTCTCTTAGGCAACAAATGTTCCTGGGAATGTCATGGGGAACAAAACGAAACAAATACAAACACACATACAAATGCACTCAAATATAACAATACTCTAAATATATGTGACTTTCTAATAACACATATACCACACGCAGTCATCTCAGTTTTCCTCCTGCAGTTCTGACTAAATTACCACCGCTTAGTAAATTAGGCTTTTTATGTTAACTTTTAGACTTGTTTATTCTACATATCTAATAAGGTCTACTCATTTGAGACAAGGATTCTGTTATCTTAAATGTATAAACAATTAAAAAATACAAGAACATCTTTCTTATTAAGAAATGTTAAGAAAATTCTTAAGCATTGTTGTGAATAGCAGTTGTGAACTATGAGTTGTGTAATTGTTGTGGTAGCCAAGATTTGCCTTTGTAGAGAGGAGACTGAACAGCAGGATAACTGAATCAAAAGGTACATTTTTATTTGATAGAAAAATAAAACAAGAGAATAGAGCCCAGAGGGCAGGTTGCTTCACTGTTCCTTTTGTCCCTAGATAATTCTGCTGAAGCTTGTAAAAACAATATTTATATAAAATAAATATTGTTTAAATATCTAAGTATTCTGTAGTAATTAATACAGCTGGCCAAAGTCCAGTATTGGGGTGCACGATATGGTTCACAAGACCTCAGGGTTGATAGGGCTGTACACTCCAAGTCCATCCACTTTATTCCCCTTGACCCAGGGGACTTTTACGACCTCAAAAAAAAGAAACAAGGACCAGGGGTCACAAATGGAGATTAGATAAAGGGGCATTTAGAACAGAAAATAGGAGGCACTTTTTACACAGAGAATTGTGAGGGTCTGGAACCAACTCCCCAGTAATGTTGTTAAAGCTGACACCTTCAAGAAGCTGCTTGATGAGATTCTGGGATCAATAAGCTACTAACAACCAAACGAGCAAGATGGGCCGAATGGCCTCCTCTCGTTTGTAAACTTTATGTTCTTATGATGTCCTGGTAACTCTGCTGCTCTGTTTTTCCTTCCACAGGTAGATCGTTCTGTTCCTTCAGGAGTCCTGCAGAGGAAGCGCTTCACAAGACTGGATAAGTATAACAGGTTATGGTCTCAGGCGATATTTCACTTTAATATGTTTCCTCACCATCTGTTTCTTTGTCCCCAGACAGACATCCTCTCGTATCCCTTGAACAATCGTGACCAGACTGGGCCTGCTACAAAATGCAGTTGTTGGCAGAACACGTTTTTGCTTAAATAAACAGTAGTTTTATTGGTGCAATTATTTCTGTCTGCAGTGTCCCTTTTAGTGCAGGTAAAATATCACAGTCCTTGCAGGGAGTTATGCAGGCTCTTACAGTCAGCCTTTCAACACAATATAAAAGTATAATACTTCTCAGAATGTAAGCAGAGTACAACATATCTTTTATTATTATTATTTATTTCTTAGCAGACACCCTTATCCAGGGCGACTTACAATTTTACAAAATATCACATTATTTTTACATACAATTACCCATTTATACAGTTGGGTTTTTACTGGAGTAATCTAGGTAAAGTACCTTGCTCAAGGGTACAACAGCAGTGTCCCAGACCGGGGATTGAACCCATGACCCTCCGGTCAAGAGTCCAGAGCCCTAACCACTACTCCACACTGCTGACCTTTTAAATTAAATACAACCAATATGACCTTTTGAAAACACAAATTAAACCCAGGCAATGTGCAGCTCCATGCAGCTTAAAACAAACACTAGGCCTGATTGTTTACATATGCAGCAGGAAGTTCAATCCTGCTAAGTCCAAGTAACACAGTATATAAACTAAACAAACAGTCTTTGTTCCACGAAGGATAAGACACAGTAAGTACACCTGCATCTTTTGTTCATACACTGTACATTTTTAAATATCTCAAATGATAAAAGATTATTGTACTCACACTAGCTCTTTGTTGTTCTCTGCATTCCAGAATCGCAATGTATTTGAAATTGACACTGTTTCAATTCCAATTATTTAGTGATCCAAAAATAGGAAACACTTCACTCTGTTCCAGTTTGATCCACTGATGTTTCTTCTATCGCTTAGCATTTGACTCCACACACTAGGAATACCAAGCAGACTTTTTTAAAAAAAGATTTACTTTCCAACACAATTTTCTGTGTCCCTTCACTTGAGGTTAAAGATGAACCACGTTCCTTTGGGAAGTATCATTTCAGTCGGTACAGCATAAACTTCCTCCAAGACTCTACACCCAACTTGTCTTTCTGTACTGCTCCCTTTTTATACCTGCCTGAAAGTTAATTGGCTCCTCTACCTTCCTGGTTCTGAGTGGCTTATGGGAGTTTTCTCTCTTTTTTACTCTATTGTTCTGTGTAAGGGATTCAATATCTGAGGACATTTTATTATGAACTCCACACTCCTGATATCCTTTCCTCACCCCCCATGGTTTCCACCCCTCACAAGTTCAACGTTTTTCTTAAATACCAACTGATGGATTGTTGGATTTAAGAAGATTTTTCTTCTTAAGAACGTTTCAAGAATGCGGCCCCTTTGGAATGCTAGAATGTTTGTTTCTTTTGTTGCTTCTGACGGATATTTCAACCCCTATGTGTCTGTTTTGAAGTTCAAATGCAGGCCTGTAAAAAGAAACATTTCTGGAGTAGCTTTTACAAAAGAGAGGTTTAAAAAAGACGAGGCCGCTAAACCATGAATGAATAATAATAAATAATGAACACGCTCCACGGTGATGCCCTGCCACCTATCCCCCAAATATTGAATTTAATGAAAATCAGCAGCTAAGATACGGCCCGTCCCCCAGAGCATGACTGCGCTGGGGGAGAGAGCCCAGCCTGTCCAACCCGACCACTCACCCCGCAGAACTAAATACAAACCGCTCAGCACTCAGGTAAGGAAAACCCCCTACTCACATATTTATAATTTTTTTTCTGGGGAAACCTCAGGAAATCCATGGCTGAGGGCAGCCCTTCCTCCAGACTCTAAGCGGTCAACTCCCGTTTCGGCCTCCCAGCACTTGACTGAGCAGCCGAAACAAAAAGAAGCGACATGAAAGAAAAACACACTGAGCTTTTATACGCTTGCTGATGATGTATTGGTTAGGGGTGGATTCTCCTTTGCAGAAAAGCAACCAAGTTTACAAATTTTCTTTCTTTTTTTTTTCCCAAATCCCAAATTTGTTACAAATAGTTAGTGTCCAAGTTGTAGGTGGTTCTGATGTTCAGTTGGGGATATGAGATTTAAAAAGTTAAAAAAAGGCTTGCTAACTTATTAAAAAGACTTTGCCCTTTCTTTGAGGTGGGTGAAGGAAAGATTGACTGTACTAATGAAAGATTTATTGATCGCTGACCTCAGTGTGTTGTGCAAGGTCACAGGGTATAAAAAGATACTAAAAGTGCCTTTCCTTTATAAGAGGATTTTGTAGGTCAATGAGCTTTATCCAGCAAAAATTGAATGTATAGATCTCTAAATTCCTTTAACTAATAGAGAATTACCATTTTATAACTCAGGAGGAGATAAGAAAAGACCCTCTATCTTTTGATTGTCATCTCTTAGTAACATGTCCCCCAGAACAGATGGTGAAGAACAACAAACAGACAAGAACAGCCCCTTTGAAGACTTGAAACGTCTAATAAACAGAACACATTTGGGGCTCCCACGAGAATAATGTCACTACCTTTGTTTTTCTTTCTTGTGCAGGTTCGTTTTGAATTGCAGTGGACCACCCTCGACCCCAACCAGGATGAACAGAGACAACGGCCAAGGTAATTATCAAAAATACAATTTAATAGCACAGCACACCAAATTACACAGCACAGCAATCACACAGCAAATAATTATAAAAACAATAGTGAAAGGAAAAATCACAGCAAATCTGTCACACCAAATTCATCCCCAAAAAAAGAAAGGTTAAACTTTTCTAAAAATCGCTAAAAAAAAATTCACACAAGCTGTGCACCAATTGTCCCTCTACCCCATGCAGCGGTAGTATTTCTTGCGCCAGGCTCCGTGCATGCTAGGCTGAGTGCAGTATCTCTGAGTTTCCCTGTGCATGGGAACACGCTGCAAACCAGCGCAGCATTTTCACAAAGCTCTAACACAGGAGAAACAGTTTCTTTTTATGAATAAATCAAATCTTGATGTTCATGAAATGCTTGTAGGTTGACGTTTAAAAGATGCTTCACAACAGTCAAGAACAGTGTTTCTCTCCCCATCCCCCCCCCCCCCCCCCCGAAAAGCTAATATCCTTACTCACCTCACAGCCTTTAGGAACAGGCAGGAATTAAATACACTGCAGCATGCACATGCTGCCACCACTCTTAGTGTTAGATGAATTTGCATGCTACAGTTCTGGTCAACACAGCACCAAAGTCACATTGAGATTCAAGAGATGCTTCTTCACACACAGAGTGGTGAGGGTATGGAATGGGTTACCTACTCATGCTGTTGAGGCAGAATCACTTGGATCCTTTAAGACACAGCTTGACAAGGTTATGACATCAGTCAGCTATTAGGAACCAGATGAGCTCAGATTGGCCGAATGGCCTCCTCTTGTTTGTACATTTTCTTATGCTCTTACATTCTTACATTCTTCAAACACAGATCACTTTCAACAGCTTGATACTGGATCTTCTTTTCACCTACCTTATTGAGCTGTTGTTTAATTTGCTGTGATCTTCATTCACTATTTTACATGGCTCAAACAAGAGAGTATGTATTCAAAACTGTGATATAAAAAGAAGAAAACAATATCAGTATCTTTCCCAGTATGTGTTCAGTTTATCTACAGCAATCTACAGGCAGGCAGTGATCTGTATGGTTAAAAATAAGCATTATCTTAGGTTAACGGAGGAGGCTCTGCAGCATAGTCTCTATGTACATTTCTCAGAACAAAAGGCCTTGTTCATATCACCTTTCTGAAACAAACTGACTTAAATTCATAAGAGAGAAAAAAATCAAAAGTGAGAGCACTACTTATTAACTTTCTGTGAAGTTCTGTGAATGCATTAAACTAAGCATTGTGATTACCACATCAGGTAGCAGCTTCGTCAAGTAAATAACCAGGGAGACCCAACTCTAACACTTGCAATAGCTGTTACTACACAAGTTATGTAACCTATTAAAAGGAGGGTGGGAGCTTTCTAGCACTACACCCAAACCAGCTGCGCCAGCTCCCTCATTATTTAAACAGTCACTCCAGAGAAAACTATATTGAAGACCAGCAACAGCTAGCTTTAAGGGTAAAAGGACAGTTTACAATTCTTTGTGTTTGTTTTTCTATTGCAACCCTTTTCAGTTAAAAGTGTATTTTGATGTTGTTTTAAACAGCTTACAAGCACATTGGCGTCATTAACTCTCTAGGGTGAAATATGATTAAAAATGTGTATTAGAAACTATTGTTGTTTCACTTGCAAGAGGCTGAGAAAGAGAGAAGGGGGAGGGAGCAAATGACTAGGGTGTTATTATCATTTTAATCTTGAAATAAGTTCTGTGTTTTTCAATATTTTATTCTAATTGCATAAATGTGTTACATATTGTATTATTGCACATGTTAAGATATATACAGAACCAACAAAATGAGCTTTAAATGGCCTTTTGGTTTATATTGAACACTTAAGAGCCTTGTTTTGCAGTGTCGCTACTTGTGTTGTAATGTGAGTCGTTAACTATTTCTGTAAGATTTCACCTGAAAGAGGTGTTATGTAATGAGTTCGCTGTCACAAGAGAATCTCAGTACTGTTCCAGAGGTCATCATGTTTTGTGTAAATCGCACACTTGTGGTCGTACATAATATATCACCTACAATTCTAGGATTGAGACATAACAAAAAAATCCCTATATGAACATAATTTAGATATTTTATTTAACATCATGTAATCAAAGAATCTACCAAATGATTTTGCAAAAGTCTACCGGAAGCCATAATAGTAGTGCAGCATTTCATCTTAGATTTCAAAATGTCACATTTTTCAATTTTTATCAGTTTTTTTGTTAAATATATGGAAAACGACAAAGCAGTATGTAAATACTACAACATGCGTCAGTTATTACATTTTGCATTGGTACAAATTCTGGAGACTATACCACCAGGGATTCAGGTTACAGCCATGTGCCCTTCAGCAGTCTGAGGGGCCCAGCTTGACAGGATGGTGTAAAATACAAAACTGAGAGCAATCAAGTGTAGGACTGACCCCCCTCCCCCTCATCTCTCTCTACACTCCCCTTTGAAGACTGACAGCAAAGTATGTGAATCTACATTATGAAATAAGTCTTTACAAGCTGAGATTCGTTTGCTTGGCAATGTGATGGTTCTGTCCAGCGCTACTGCAGTGAACTCAATCAACCCCTTTTCTAATGATCTTCTTGTGTGCAGGATGGAAGTTCAGAGGGGGGCAACAATCAAGGCGAGGGGCCAATGGGCAAGCAAAACAGAGTTCATCCTGGCTGTTGCCGGGCAGATTGTCGGGCTGGGAAATGTGTGGAGGTTCCCCTACCTGTGCTACAAAAACGGAGGAGGTGTGTGACAGTATTGTGCCGTGTAATAGTCAGCAGTCTCTTGTTTGTGTCACAGGGCAGAAGGTGGGCATGAACCAGTGACTAAGCATACTGCAAGCGAGGATCTCAATTACTGCAATTCGTGGTTATAGTGCTTTTAATCTGATTTAATCAAACAATATAAATGCTGCTAATTAATTTTGCAATGTATTTTGCTTTAGTAATTGGTCTGATGCCACAGTGAGATAAACTGTCAAGGCATGGCAATGGGTATTTAAATTATCTCACAATGTTTCTTCAAACAGGTGTGTTCTTCGTCCCCTACCTGCTGTTCTTGGTGTTCTGCGGGATACCTCTGTTCCTCCTGGAGACAGCTCTGGGGCAGTACACCAGCCAGGGGGGCATCACCGCCTGGAGGAAAATCTGCCCCCTCTTTGAAGGCGAGAGAATCATTGTCTGTTATATTTGTTTAATCCACATTAATTATTAATGTGTTGGTAACAAGCAATCAGTTATAACTTTAATTAACTATTTAATCATACCTTATTATTAGGAACCAAACTAAATAAAAAAGGAAACATTTTACCATGCAAGGCATTCGTTTATAGGGGTAATAACTAAGGCTTAGAGAGAGAGAGAGAGAGAGAGAGAGAGAGAGAGAGAGAGAGAGAGAGAGAGAGAGAGAGAGAGAGAGAGAGAGAGAGAGAGAGAGAGAGAGATGGCAGCAATCTGTTCCAAAGTATTCATACAAGGTTGATAGATAATCTTTGTGGCTATGAAACAACAAGGGCAGCCTGGACAATGTTGAGGCTACGCAAGAAAGCCACGTTTATCTGTGTGTTTAAAAAACGGTTCAGCAATTCACAATTGGTGCGAATGAAAATCCAGTAGAGTTTCTCAAACGAGCGTAGCCCTTCTGAAAGCTTACCACAGTAAACGCATGGCAAAATGTAATAAAGCATTTAAAGAGGTATGGTAAAGCATGGTAAATGCATGGTATAACCATGGGGAGCAGCACAGAAAATTGCAGTGCAAACTTGTATAAGAGAGATCTTAATCTTCTGCTCTTTCTGCCACATGTCTGCAGTGAACTATGTGAATAATTTGGATTAGTTACTTCTTAAATAAATGAAATACATGAAAAGTCTTGTAGTACCGGAACTGGTAGATGTTTAACTTCTCATGTGCTTCCCCCCCCCTCCCCTCTCCAGGTGTGGGTTATGCCAGTCAGTTGATCGTTGTTTACAGAAGCATCTATTAAATCATTATCCTGGCATGGGCTCTCTTCTACTTTTTTCAATCCTTCAGCTGGGAGCTGCCCTGGGCCAGCTGCAGAAACACCTGGAATACAGGTACTCTGACTGGGAGGATAGCAAGGGATTGGGGGGGGGGGGGGGGGGGTGCTAGAATTGTTTGAAAAGATATCTATATGACATATTATATGGCATACTAATCAAGTAGCATGATATCATTCATTTTGGACATGCACGTTCCTATTTTGCTTATATTTAAAAACATATTAAGAATATATGTACATCAATATATGGATATAAAATGGTTACATTGCATATATTTATAATATATTTAAAATGTGTTCTTTCCCTATGGGACATGCCTCTCTCCTTCACACTTCAGCAGGTACTGTTTTATACCTCCAGGTAGCTACCCAGAGTAACCTGCTTCAATAGCTGTGAATCATCCCTGAGTGTGGAACTGTTTACCGCTTTCCTTTCCAAAGTTATCCTGTTCTTTCCCTTACCCGTGTTTTACAGGGCAAAAAATAGTCACATTTATAAATAGAAAACAAACAAATAAACAAACAACCAAACAAACAAACAAACATGTCAGATGAAAAAAATATGAAGATGTCAAATGAAGAAATATATAATGTAAACACCAGGAACTAACTTAAAAATATATATGCAAATAAAAAAAAAAAACAGATACAACAATAAAAACTAAAACAGATAGATACATACATATACATATACATACATATTATAAAAATGCCAACTCAAACAAATATGCTTTTAGTCTGGTTTTAAAAACAGATAGAGGCTCAGCTTCCCTCACATGTGTTGGTAGCTCATTCCAAAGTTTGGGGGCTCTATAACAAAAGGTCGTTCCTCCCCATTTAACATACTTTATTTTAGGGATTACCAGCAATCCCATATTCAGGAAGGTTACGATTGGGGATATATGGCGTAAGCAGTTCTCCTAAATAGGTTGGTGTCAAGTTATTTAGGGCCTTATAAGTTAAAATCAACTCTAAAATGTACAGGAAGCCAATGCAAACAAGCTAACACTGGGGTGATGTGTTCCCTTTTTCTGGTTTTGGTCAAGATTCTAGCAGCAGCATTTTGAACCAGTTGCAAACGAGACAATAAACATTTTGGGAGTCCAGAAAATAACGCATTACAATAATCAATTCTGGAGGATACAAAGGCATGTACTAGTCTTTCAGCAACAGATGTAGAGATTATAGGTCTAAGTTTTGCAATATTTCTCAAATGATAAAAAGACAATTGTGTAATATTTTTGATATGTTTCTCAAATGAAAGAGTAGGGTTGAAGATCACACCTACATTTTTCATTTCTAGTACAGGTTCAGAAGGTAGTCTGCTGAAATCCAGGCCAAATGATTCAGGCTTATCTAGCTGGTTTGATGAACCACTAACAAAACCTCAGTTTTTTCTGCATTCAACATTAAGATATTTTATACATCGAGCCCTTAATGTCAGTAAGACTAGATACTATATTGGTCCCAAAAGAGGCATCACCAGGTTTAGAGACAAATACAGCTGGGTGTCATCTGCATAAAAATAGAAATTCACTCCATGTTTGCTTATAATATCACCAAAAGGATGCATATCAATGGAAAATAATAAAGGACTTAAAATAGAGCCCTGTGGAACCCCACAAACTAATTCAGACAATGCAGTTTTTTCATTCCCAATTAAAACAAATTGAGACCTATCAGAAGATAAGACTTGAACCAGGATAAAACAACTCCACAACATTTTGCAGGCGATTGATTAAGATAGAGTGATCCACTGTATCAAAAGCAGCACTTAGATCTAATAAAGATCGGAGAGAAGGAATCAAAAATAACCAGAACAGGTCTGGTAGGTTCTGCTGGGGTTACGTCTTTCATCACCAAAGATATCTGTGAAATTTGATTTCTGATGTTTCTAATTTTACAATAAAGTCATTGCAAGAGACTGTGGCAGCAGAAGGATTACGAGTAGTATACTGATCTGGCTCCTACCAGAGCTTCTCTATACTATACTTGATGGTCCTTCCATATAATATCATGTACATGTAGTTTAGTACCTCTCCATTTACGTTCTAATTTTCCACCATCCCATTTAAGTTTTCGAGTGCCGTCATTAAATCATGGTGAGGATTTTTTTTGTGAAACATTTCGAACCTTAGCTGGAGCAATAGCATCAAAGGTACTAGAAAGAAAGATATTATAATTATCAACAAGCTCACCCATAGATACAGAGTGCAAAGGCAATAAAGAGCCAGGTGCCTCTGAAAACTTTAAAGCAGTTGAAGGGTTAAGTTCCCATGTTGTAAAAGTGTGTATCACTTTATTTATAAGTGCTGGCACATTAACCTAAAAAATAACAGCAAAATTATCTGAAATGATAAGACCAGTAAATATAAAGTCCATAGCGTTTAGGCTGTGAGAAATTACTAAATCTAACCTGTGTCCATGATTATGAATAGGACCTGTAATATGCTGGACATAGTCTAAAGAATCAAATAAATTAAAAAAAAAATGTGTTGAGTGCTTGTCTGATTCTATATCTACATAAATGTTAAAATCACCCATCAGAAGAATTCTATAATAGTTGGAAGATAGGAAAGATAACCAGGTGTTGTTTACCTCATGAACACTGTTTTCTATAAACTGCTCACTTGTATATATCTCTATGAGTGTTCTGATTTGATTTTCAACTTCAGCGACTTTGTGCGTTAATATATTTATAAGAGAACATCTCTGACAATACAAGACTTCCAAAAATTGTGATGGATCAACAACTATATACATTTCACATGAGCTGCACTCCATAGCACACAATGCAGATTCCAGATTTGTTATAATACTCGCCTGATAATCGTAAAATTTTAGTTCTCTCCTCAGTTGATCCAGAAATCTGGGCGGCTGCAGAATGCTTCCAAGTCGAGGACAAGCGCAGACAAGCCCTGCACTGTAGTTGTTATGAAGCCGTCAATCCTGAACTTTCCTACAAGGTCTCCGCTGTCAACAGATGTTGCAAGTAGTGTAGGGAGATGTAGGTGATTCAAGCTGTAATCTCAGCAAGCAGTATAGATGAGTAAAGAGTGTGTGAGGTACACAGGTACACTAAACACAGCACCCCCCTTTTGAGTCTGGAACTGTTTGCCGCTTTCCTTTCCCAAGTTATCCTCTGCCTTCCCTTCCCCGTGTCTGACAGGTACCTGTGTGGAATTTGACAAGCAGAACCTCACTTCTAACTGGACTGTTCCCAAGAACGCCACGTCCCCGGCCATGGAGTTCTGGGAGTACGTTAGTTAAATCCACGCATGCACATGTTTGTTTACAGTATTTTTCATTGACTCTCAATACGGTGTAGAAACACTGATTATCCCTGTTTGACTGTGTGTGTCCTGGTCCCTTTAGGAGGCGGGTGCTGAAGATCTCTGGTGGGATTGAGGAGGTGGGCAGCCTGCACTGGGAGATGACGCTGTGTCTCCTGCTCGCCTGGATTATCTGCTATTTCTGTGTCTGGAAGGGAGTCAAATCCACAGGAAAGGTGAGGTCTTAAGTCTGCATTGTTCCTAGTACACTAGACCTTGGGTATCTATTTTAATGACCTTAACATCAGCAGATCTAAATACTTCTGCTTGGCAAACTTTGGGGCATTTGATAGATGTTGCTATATTTCTATCTTATTAGGTGTGGATGGATGCAGGCACACAGATTTTTTTCTCTTATGCGATCTGCCTGGGATGCCTGACCGCACTTGGCAGCTACAACAAGTATAACAACGACTGCTACAAGTAAGTGCCTCTGCCCTGTTATGGGCAAACTAGAGAGGAGCGGTCTTGGCATTGGGATGGCACAGCAAGGATGAACTGCTTTCCCATTGGCCCCTTGCCTGGATTTTTGCTCCCTTCTGAACTTCCATCCTGCACACAGGATCCAGGTTAGAATCCTGGCATTGCTGGTCACATATCTCCCACAGCTTCATCCAGACACCCTGGAGAGCTGTGCTGGTGCAGCTGAGTACATTCACTATGAGACAGTGCAGTCTAGTGTCAAGAGGCCAAGGCCAAACACATTTTTCCATGGATGCGAGCAGAAATCTGCTGTGCTGATTTAAATTTGCTGTGCTTATAGACGTGCCCCGGACAACAGATCGCTGTGCCCGAGGTGCCAGCCGACGTAAATCTGCAATACTGACGTGGCTGTACAGGAACTGAAACAGCTAGTCGACTACCGTATTATCTTAACCTCTCCTTTTATGCCATTTGAGAATTAGAATGTCATTTTTATATTTTGGATGTATTTTAGAGAAAAGGTTTTGTATTTATGATGAGACGGGAAGTCTTTCCTTTAACATCTGTGTCCATGGCCAAAACACTGAGGACCGTTGACCTAATGAGGAGAATGCGTTTCTAATGATACTGTCCTTGTGATTTCAGGGACTCCGTGTACCTGTGCCTGCTGAACAGCGGAACAAGCTTTGTGGCCGGGTTCGCCATCTTCTCAGTGCTGGGCTTCATGGCGTATGAGCAGGGAGTGCCCATCTCGGAGGTCGCAGAGTCCGGTAGGGGGAGATGAGGAGTGCTGAGAAGCTTGGTGTTTCTTCATATGCAGTTTTCGTCCATGTTTCTCAATTCTTGACTTCCTCAGAACCTGTGGCAATAAAAAGCTGTATACTCTAAGACACAACATGAGTAATGAAGGTAGTAGCTTCAAATTACATTAACTTCCCCACTCCTTATTACAGAACCCCACACCCGTCACTCAACAAGGGAATCCTTACAAGATTTTCCTCATCCTGCACCCTCAGTCCAGGGCTGTGTTATCAATCCCACCGCTGACACCACACGTAACAATTCCACTACTGCACACTCAGTCCAGGGCTGTGTTATCAATCCCACCCTGACATCACACGTAACGATTCCACTACTGCACACTCAGTCCAGGGCTGTGTTATCAATCCCACCGCTGACACCACACATCACGATTCCACTACTGCACTCTCAGTCCAGGGCTGTGTTATCAATCCCACCACTGACACCACACGTCACGATTCCACTACTGCACCCTCAGTCCAGTGCTGTGTTATCAATCCCACCGCTGACACCACATGTAACGATTCCACTACTGCACCCTCAGTCCAGGGCTGTGTTATCAATCCCACTGCTGACACCACACGTCACGATTCCACTACTGCACCCTTGCACAGATGATCTCGGATTTGAAATTGTAACCTTCCAGCTCCAACTCTACTGGTATGCCATTTTACATACACAATGCAATCAGATTCTCCTTATTTAAGGACTCGATTTCCTGTATTGGCAATATATATTGCATATCAAACCAAGTTGGAATTTATTATGATTCAAGTGCACACTAGCAGATTTCTGAACCCGATTAAATTTGGCTGCAAATCATTTGTAAAAATCCAGAATAAAAAAAAAAAAATCAATTACAAAGGATGTATTTTACTTGTGCATGAAGACGTAGTACTGGGGAATGACTAGGGAGTTCCATGTATGAGCCTGGTCAGGCCTTGCCTTATTCCACAGCTCATCACAATGTGATTAATTTGTATTGTCTCCTTGCGCAGGTCCTGGACTGGCATTCATCGCATACCCGCGTGCCGTGGCCATGATGCCATTCCCCCAGCTGTGGGCCAGCTGTTTCTTCCTCATGGTCATCTTGCTGGGGATGGACAGCCAGGTGAGTTCATATATGCTGGACTAGGTTAACATCAAGCCAGCCTGCCCATCATTACAGCAGGTAAAGTGAGTCACTGATCACTGTCTTCCCCATGGTTATACACTGCATTTACCATGCTTTACCATAACTCTGTAAATGTGTTATTACATTTTGCTATGCTTTTACTGTGGTAAGCTTTTTGAAGGGCTACCCTCATTTGAGAAACTCTACTAGATTTTCATTAGCACCATTTTTTTTTAAACACACAGATAAACGTGGCTTTCTTGCGTAGCCTCCACATTGTCCAGGCTGCTCTTGTTGCTTCACAGCCACATAGATTAGCTATCAACCTCATATTAATACTTTGGAACAGCCTGCTGCCATCTCCCTTTGTCCTTCTTACC
This sequence comes from Acipenser ruthenus, assembly GCF_902713425.1. Taxonomy (NCBI): domain Eukaryota; kingdom Metazoa; phylum Chordata; class Actinopteri; order Acipenseriformes; family Acipenseridae; genus Acipenser; species Acipenser ruthenus. Next base: position 12,467,820 of record NC_081199.1, read on the forward strand.
ACTCTATTGTACCTGTATGTGCTGTGAAGTATGTGAAAGGTAAGGGTTTGTGGTGCAATATCGCAGTCCTGAAGTTTGTGTTATAATCCATTAAGAATCTGGTCCCGTCCACTCTCTCTCTCTCTCTCTCTCTCTCCTGGTACAGTTTGTGGGTCTCGAGAGCCTCACCACAGCTATCTCGGACATGCGGCCTGCGTTCTTCCAGCAGGGCTCTCGTCGGAAACTCCTCCTGCTGTTCATCTGCGTCTCCTGCTTCTTCGTCGGGCTCGTCATGATCACAGAGGTGAGCGCTACTATTAGAAAGCTGTTGGTGTGCGGCTAACTCTTCTCTATGTTGGTGCATACAGCTGATGGTGACCAACCATCTGTATTTATGGATTTTATGCAGTACCAAGTGACTGACTTGACTATGTTAGATGGGATCTGGTGTCATGAAGACTGGCACAAAATTGCGCTATTGTCTACACATAGCCGGAAGCCACGTTTTCCTACACTTCCCAAGTTTCCCATGAATACGTTGGCTTTGCCACACAGTACTGAAGAATTAGAACTATTTTTTTCTCAACTGAACCTTGTAAAAACAGAGGTAAGAAATCAACTGTCTATAGAGATTCTGGATCGAATTCTGACTATCAAGACTGCTGTTAGAAACTGCATCAGCTTCAGCTAATGAAGCAAATGATTCAGTCTGCAAATGTGTCCATATATGGCAATGAAAAATAAGACTTAAATAAATGTAAGTACATAGAAATCGCTCATTTTATAATGTATTTTATGGTCACTAAAAACTAAATTGCAAGATTGGCAACCCTGCTTCTGCTGAACCAGAGAAGCACCAATCACATTTAGTTCTTATTAACAAGTCATTTGTTTCCGTCACACGGGACGATGCAGTCAAATAAAACGTGCTGGATACTTGGTGAATCACCACTTAATGCTGTGAGGGGTTGACTCAGTGATTTCTGTGGTTAATTGTGCTTGCTAAACAAACACCATCCCATCACCATGTGTTTCTGATGCTAGAGATCTGAGGCGATTCAGAAGCTCACCTTAATGCTTCCAGACAAGCTGTGCTGCAGTCGTTGTGACCCGACACAGACAGGCGTGTTCCAGCTCACCTTGCATAACGTTCCCATCGCTCTCTCTTGTTCTGCAGGGTGGCCTGTATCTTTCCAGCTGTTTGATTACTACGCCTGCAGCGGGATCTGCCTCCTGTTCCTCTCCATTGTCCAGTGTGTTTGTGTGGCCTGGGTCTACGGTGAGTGATTGTGGCAAAGTGCCCCGCCCCTGTGTGCATTTGTGTGATCTGTGTTGTGTGTTGTATGTTGCGTGTGTTAATGTCGGTGTATAGATTGGTACACGGGATATAAACAGGTCTGTGTTTCACGTGTATTTAAAAAGTGTAGATTTGTATTTAGGCACGAGGAGAGCACAAATCACTTCACGTGCTGGTTAAATGTAATATGTGAGCACGGGGTTGCACGTAATTAATTCACGTGCTGGGATTCAAGTGAATAATTAATTAGTAATTGAATCCCAGCACAATAGTATATATAGACGCACATTTCTTGCAGTCGGGGTTAGGTGTTCGGTGAGTGGAGAACGGGAGAGAGAGAAGGAGAAACGTAAAATAAGAACGTAAATATTAGTGTTATCTGCTCACCGTGTTTTGTTCGTCTGTCTGTGCACTGTCTAGTCCGTTTTGTTCGTCTGTTTATTTTGGCTACAAGTGCCGTGTCCTGTGTTTTGTATTCCATTGTTTAAACCTTTTATTTGTTAATAAACGCTGAGTGCAGCCATTGCACTCAGCTCATCATCACCACCGTCTGTGTATTCCTTTTCTGGTCTGACGCCACCCACTCTGGCCGTCTTTGTGACAGTGATGAATAGGGCTGTATTGTTTTCATGGGAAAAATGTGCTTATTTCATGGCATTTCATAGTATAAAAACATAAATAAATTGCGTTGTTCCTACATATTTAAATGCTTATCTGAAAAACAGTAAATGCTAAATTGTAGAATACTTTGTTTTGTATGTCCATCTTTTAAAGACATTCTATTTTCACCATTAGTGGATTATCAAACAAAATAAATAAAAACATAAATACGTGTAAAAATAACAACAGACACGTGGAATGTGGTGGGTGATGAACAGCAGCCCACAACTCCTGACCAGCTTGAAATCACGGACTATCCTAATAATAATAAAATAATAAAATAAATGAATGTAATATTCATTGGTTTCCGAAGGCTGTTGCTCTAATACTGATAAGAGTATTTTTCTCTATTGTCAGACTGCCATCTTTCTTTCTTGCAAGCCTGTGGTGTTAAGCAGTGTTTTTGTTTATTGGTGTTGCTTCCTGGTTCTTGAGAGATCATGTGATATTGTGGTATTGTATCAGAACCCCCATGGAACTGCACTGACTATTTACAGTAAGGAGTTTACTGTCCCTTCAGAACAGTGTGACAGAGCTGGCAGACTGCGGGAGCCACTGGAGCAGGGGAACTGTGTTAGCATTCTCATCCAGCTTCTTACCTCTTGTGTTTAATTCTTTAGGTGCTGACCGGTTTTATGACTGCATAGAAGACATGATTGGCTACCGGCCTTGGCCTCTGATTAAATACTGCTGGCTCTTCTTCACTCCAGTCATCTGCACGGTAAGTGTCCCAGTGTATACACTTCCCATTCTGTTATTTCTTATCATATAAATACAACTATGATATTTTGTGTAATGACATCTCTCTCCACTAGGGGACCTTCATCTTCTCCCTGGTCAAGTACACCCCACTCAAGTACAACAGGACATACGAGTACCCAGAATGGGGATACATCCTCGGCTGGTTCCTCGCTCTCTCCTCCATGGTCTTGGTTCCTCTGTGGATCGTCTTCAAACTCATCAGGACCAAGGGGACCATACGCGAGGTAGGTAAAATCACATCTTGCGTGTCTGTGCCTTTATCGGTCGGTACACCAGCAGACACCTTTGTCTACCTGATGTTCTTAGAATGTTTAGAAAGGTTTACCATATACAGTGCTCCCTTGTTAGTTCCCAATATTTGATAAATCACAAATTCATGAATTCACAATGGGACCATTTTGATAGCTACTAGTCATGCTCTGTGCAGTGTAAGGAGCCTATTTTTTATCTTTAAGTCAGATAGCAATTTATATATATATATCTAATATACATATATATATATATATATATATATATATATATATATATATATATATATATATATATATATATATATACACTACCGGTCAAAAGTTTTAGAACACCTCAATTTTTCCAGTTTTTATTGAAATTTAAGCAGTTCAAGTCCAGTGAATAACCTGAAATGGTACAAAGGTAAGCGGTAAACTGCCAGAGGTTAAAAAAAAAAGTTTAGGTTACCAAAAACTGAAAAATAATGTACATTTCAGAGTTATACAAAAAGGCCTTTTTCAGGGAACAAGTAATGGGTTAACAACTTACAGCTGTTCTGCAGCAATGGAAGTAAATTAAGCCTTGAAAGCTGATGCTAACAATTCCTACAGGTGTCCCAACTTTTGTTGATTACTTACAAACCCTCTGTCTGTATAAAAGCAGTGTTGGAACAGACTGTGTTACTACACCCTCTTGTACTGCTGGAAGTAGTATATTGCTCTCATAATGGTGAGAAAAAGGCAATTAACAAAGGAAGACAGACAGACCATTATAACCCTTAAAAGTGTAGGTCTTTCCTTTAGAGAAATTGCAAAGAAAGCCAAGGCGTCAGTGAGTACAGTTTCCTACACCATCAAGAGGCACTTGGAAACTGGAGGAAACTCTGACAGGAAGAGGTCTGGCAGACCCAAAGCCACAACAGAATCAGAAGACAAGTTTCTGAGAGTCAACAGCTTGCGTGATAGGCGGCTCACAGGACAACAGCTTCAAGCACAGCTTAACACTGGTCGAAGTAAGCAAGTCTCAGTTTCAATTGTGAAGAGAAGACTTCGAGCTGCAGGTTTGACAGGTCGAGTGGCAGTAAGAAAGCCATTGCTATTATTATTATTATTTATTTCTTAGCAGACGCCCTTATCCAGGGGGACTTACAATCGTAAGCAAAAACATTTCAAGCGTTACAATACAAGTAATACAATAAGAGCAAGAAATACAATAACTTTTGTTCAAGTAAAGTACAAGTTTGACAAACCACAATTCAATAATACAGCAGGTAATAGTGATAGTTACATCAGGATATGATTAAATAGTGATAGTTACATCAGGATGTGATTAAATACAAAGTACTACAGGTTAAACACTTGGCAGATTACAGTATTCTGAAGTACAGGATTAAAATGCAGTAAAATAGGGGCTGATAAGAGCAAAATAAAGCACATTTACATGAAGGGTGATAGTGTCCCAGGATACAAACAGAGGAGTTCTACAGGTGCTCTTTGAAGAGGTGAGTCTTAAGGAGGCGCCGGAATGTGGTCAGGGACTGGGCAGTCCTGACATCTGTAGGAAGGTCATTCCACCACTGCGGAGCAAGGGTGGAGAAGGAGCGGGCTTTGGAGGCAGGGGAGCGTAGCGGTGGTAGAGCTAGTCTTCTAGTGCAGGCGGAGCGGAGAGGTCGAGTGGGGGTGTAGGGAGAGATGAGGGTCTGGAGGTAGCTGGGTGCAGACTGGTCAAGGCATCTGTAGGCTAGTACAAGAGTCTTGAACTGGATGCGAGCGGTGATCGGGAGCCAGTGGAGCGAGCGGAGTAGTGGAGTAGCGTGGGCGAAGCGAGGCAGAGAGAACACCAGGCGGGCAGCAGAGTTCTGGATGAGCTGGAGCGGACGGGTGGCGGACGCAGGGAGGCCAGCCAGGAGGGAGTTGCAGTAGTCTAGGCGGGAGAGTACCAGGGCCTGGACCAGGAGCTAAGATGGCAAAATAAGAAAAAGAGGCTTGTCTGGGCCATGAAGCACCGCCAGTGGACTACTGAAGACTGGAAGAAGGTTTTATGGACCGATGAATCAAAATTTGAAATCTTCGGTTCATCACGCAGGGTTTTTGTACGCCGTCGAGTAGGCGAAAGGATGGTTCCTCGGTGTGTGACACCAACTGTCAAACATGGAGGAGGAAGCGTGATGGTCTGGGGCTCTTTTGCTGGATCCAGAGTCGGCGACTTGCACAGAGTGAGTGGCACCCTGAACCAAAACTGCTACCACAGCATTTTGCAGCACCATGCAATACCCTCTGCTATACGCCTAGTTGGTCAGGGGTTCATCCTACAGCAAGACAATGACCCAAAACATACCTCCAGGCTATGTCAGAACTACCTTAGAAGAAAAGAACAAGACGGTAGGCTTCAAATCATGGAATGGCCAGCACAGTCTCCAGACTTAAACCCCATCGAGCTGGTTTGGGATAAACTGGACAGAAAGGTGAAAGCAAGTGCAACACATTTGTGGGAACTTCTACAACAGTATTGGGAAGAACTTTCCGAACAATATTTGATTTCCATTGTAGAAAGAATGCCACGCCTGTGTTCAGCTGTTATATCTGCAAAAGGTGGCTACTTTGAGGAGTCAAAAATTTAGATTAAATTTTGTTAAACAAAACGATTCCATGATTTCTTTTTCATCTCCAATTGTTTATTTGTTCTATGCTTTAATTTCAGAGTACATTGAGACATTAAACTGCGTAAATTTCAATAAAAACTGGAAAAATGGAGGTGTTCTAAAACTTTTGACCGGTAGTGTATAATATATATATATATATATATATATATATATATATATATATATATATATATATATATATATATATATACATTGTATACAGATTTTTACAGAAGCGTCTGCACTGATCTGAAATGTCTCTGCTGTTTCTGCCCCCCACCCCCCCCAGCGTCTTCGTCTGCTGTGCCTCCCTGCCAGCGACCTGCCCCTTGGCAACAAACACAAAGCATGCAGCTGCCCTTTCAACTCTGAGCTTCTCACTGCCTCCAGCGAACAGCACAGGAAGAATGGACTGAAGGACTTCAGCACAGAGACGGGGGTCCTGTAGGACTGTGCAGCGGGGAGAGGGGGTCTGAATGACGCTCTGCTCTGAGCAGCGCTGAGGAAGGAGCCCGGCGTGCTGTGCTGTGAGGAAGAGTCTCCACAGCCTTGCAGAAGATACAGTGTTAAATAACTCAGTTAAATAACTACGCTTAATATAAAAATAATAATAATAATAATAATAATAATAATAATAATAATAATAATAATAATAATAATAATAATAATCATTATACAGAGTATGCACACTGCTTGAGCTGGCAATAGAATCGGACAGGTCAGCTACACCTCAAGTTATTCAATAGATATCAAAGATTCAAGATCTGTGTGCTGAGGGGTATCCACCGTATACTTGCTTACTATCCAATCAAACACAATTAATCAGGAAGAATCGTCACATTTTTTTTGTGTCTGTGACTGAGGAGGAACAGTTTGTGCTGCATTTTCTGATAATGTTTGAAATTGATTTTGGTGATTGAAGCAGAGATTACAATTAAATGTGATGTGATATCAATGTAGCACCCAGTTTGTAAAAAGACATTGCAATTTTAGAAGTTTGTGTATTTATGTTCTCTATTGCAAAGATATATTTTAAAGAGGAACACAACATTATAACAGTAGACAAATAGCTAGAAATGTGGCTGTTATCTGAAAACTTCCTTGCTAGCTTTGCACTGTTAAATCTGTTCATTCTTTTAGAGAAGCTGCATTTGCCTTGACACTCGATGCTTCAAAATAGGGTCCTATATTTCTTTTGGGCTTAATGTTGAAAATATAAACAGCCAATCACAGAACATCTTGTGCAAGCTTCTTTTTTTTTGCAAGTCGTATCGTTTATACTTTAGACATCTGCAATGTTGACTGGTTATTTATTTACTGCTTTCTGTGCAAAGGAACTGGGGGAAAGTGAAATGTTAAAACACACACTACACAGTAACCTGACTAACCGTACACATACTGAGCTGTTCAAATTCACAGATCATTTACCTTGCCGTCATTGTGCTGTACAATTGTCGGCTAGCCAATATAAATATAGTAGATGCACTTTAACTTATATTGTAAGATTTCATTGTAGTTGTCTAAAGGTAAAATTAAAGTCCTGCACAGTGTGAGAGAGGGGGTGGAAAAGGAAAATGTAGTTTTAAACGTAGTCCTAAAATAACCAATCAAACCCCAGAATACCGTGGGAGCTGACCGGCTCTTGAGCCAATGATGAGGCACACCTGCTCCCAATTGAGAAGGTATAAAGCAGGTCTAAAATGTTTGTCTGTCTGCCTCTGGGTGAGAGGCCTGCATGAAGTTGGGCATCAGCAATCTCAATCTGTATCAGGTGTTGGTGCTTAAGCATCATAAATAAACAATAAATAAATAAAACAAAAGCAAAACACACGCAGTGATAATAAAAATAAGAAACCAACTTAGTGACACACACAATAATATTAAAGATCCAAAACACGTTCATAATAGTGAATAGTAAAATATTCAGTCCACATAATAATTAAAAACGAATTAAAATCTGACACTCGTTCCATCCTCAAACTGGTCATTTATAACACACACATGAATCTGTACCTGCTGGTAACTATCCCCCTGCACTCTACTAGAGAAAACAGCACACATGAATCTGTACCTGCTGGTAACTATCCCCCTGCACTCTACTAGAGAAAACAGCACACATGAATCTGTACCTGCTGGTAACTATCCCCCTGCACTCTACTCAGAGAGACGTATTTGTTCTCATTGGATTCTATGAATCAATACAAACCTCCCGCTACTAACGTGTTACTCATATGAATATAATCCGTGGTGCGTATTTACAACATATCAAACAAATCTGTTATGTTGTTATATTAATAAAACATAATATGTAAATCAAACAACGCACATTGACATTTGTTTAAATTTTGTCCATGATAACTGCTGATTAAAAGAAATGGTTTAAAGGGTTTCCTTTCACACTGCAAACAGACTGTCTGACGGATATCATTGCTGTTATTAAAATAAACACAGCTATACAATGAGGTGTTAGAAGCGTTTCAATAACTTCTCATAACTCTTCTTTTCAAGGTTATACTGAATATCTTCACATTGAGTGTTATAGACACTCAATTGACGCCTTTATCTCACTTTCTTCAGTCGTGAAAGGGTAACTTAATATAATTATTTAAAGTTTTAAGTTTTAAGAAAAGCCCATAAAATAATAGAGATTTACAATTCTAGTTGAACTATGTAATACCAGAATGCAGCGCTCCTCTTACTCTCCTGCCCCGCCAACTCACTGCCATTTCCCACACACGAAGTAGAAATGATCAGTTCAAGGGAATCCCACCAGGAGGCGGTGTAGGACAAGCGTTTGTCTACAAATGATCAAATACATTAAGAGACATTGGGCCATGTCAATGTAAAAAGAGAGTGCTTAAAATGACTTGAAAATATGGCCCTTTGTTTCCCGAATTTAGTTTATTTTTAGACCGTTCCTAGCGCTCGACAGAAACCACTGTGTTACTGTGTAATCCAAATGCACTCCCTGCTTGGATCTGTGTGTCTGTCTTAAACAGTATTGGAACACAACTCATGACAGGAAAGAACCCCGTTCTGGTGCTTCACTGTGTAATGAAGAAGACAGAGCGCGGCGCGGGTTCATGGGTTCTGATTGGACATCAGAGAAACATCCCGACACACGGAAGAAACGCCCACTGATCAGCTCGGTGGTGCGGCTGCAGACTGGCATTCCGTACTGAGCAAAAACCAACAGAATAGAGACAGAGAACTCATTCAAACTGAATGAACAGCGATCACCATGTTGTATGCAGGTCTTCTCACTGCAGTCTTCTATTTAATCTTTGGTAAAGATGTATTTTTATTGTAATAACAATTTCGTGGATTCAGCAGCAGTTACCACATCGTGCATAACTCTATTATTTATTTTACAGATTCCAGTCGTGGGGATGAAATTAATCAACTCAATGACACGATTACCTCGAAAGTTAGCAGCGAGACGAGGATATTGTGCACTTACTCCCTGAGCAGTAGCGCTGACAATGAGAATCTGTTCTGGTACAAGCAGACTCCAGGCAGCCCCCCTCGATATCTGCTTCATCGCATGAAAGGTTCCACTGATGAATTCCGATCAGATGAAACTGAGGCCGGGTTTTCCAGTCAGTTGGACACATCGCAGAAGATGACTAGTTTAACAATCGTGAACACGCAGCTGTGTGATTCTGCAGTGTACCTGTGTGCGCTGAGTACCACGGTGCTGTCTTTACATTACTGCCTTCTACAATAACACAGCGCATTCAGTGCGCACTCATTAACACCTTCTCTAGAAAAACACAAACAACATCACGTGTCTGTTTTATTTGTGCTGTTGCGGTTTAAACATCTCAGTTACAATGTGTATGTACAGTATGTTATTATTAGGTACTTAAGAGAGTAGGGGTTTAAAACAGCAGTCAAATTACAGGGAATATTTGATGAAAAAAAACTTCAATTAAATAAAACTAATGTCTTATATCTTAAGTTAAATGTATTTTTTATTACTATTTATTTTCTTTGTATTGATTAATTGTATTTATTTTTTTAGCTTGTTGCTAGTGTTGTTGTTGTAGTTTAGAAGTTACAAGACACATCACAATATGCTGTTGGTTGTGTCATATGATACAGACACTCACACACCCACGCACACACACACACACACACACACGCACGCACGCACGCACGCGCACGCACGCACGCACACACACACACACACACACACACACACACGTACACACACACACACACGTACACACACACACACACACACATACACACACACACACACACACACACGTACACACACACACACACACACACACACACACACACATACATACACACACACACACGTACACACACAAACAAGGTGTCGATTCCCTTTAACCCTTAGCGGCAAAATAGCCATGGATGGGGCAGGAAGAAAGGCGAGTCAAAAATTATATTATTTGTTTTCTGTTCTGTCAACAGTAAAAGGCTTTTCACAAACTCACATCTAAACTACAATAATAAATATTACATTGCACAGGAAACTCAACATGTACAACATCTAGTAAACAACCAAACAATGCGTACACACCTGCGCTTCAATATGAAGTCAGACAAGGACGTGCTTGATATCAATATAAAGGGAATCGATTAAGGTTTAATCACAGGTACATACAGTCACCTCCAAAATTCTTGGCACCCTTGATAAAGAGGAGCAAAAAAGACTGTATAAAATAAATATACCAGTACTGAACTATATTGTAATTTTCCAGCATGTGGAATATATTTGACTTAATTAATGATTCAATGGAATCAACCAAAATTACAAATTTCTCAAATTATAAAATGATTACCTAAAAAATGAACTGTCACAATTATTAGCACCCTTGTTTTCAGTACTTTGTGCACCCTCCCCTTGCAATGATAATGTTTAATGAGATTGGAGAACACATTGGGAGGGATCTTAGACCATTCCTCCATATAGAATCTTTCCTTTGGTCTGCGCTTATGGACTGCCCTCTTCAATTGAAACCACAGGTTTCCAATGAGGTTCAAGTCCGGAGACTGAGATGGCCATTGCAAAATGTTGATTTTGTGATCAATTAACCATTTATTTGTGAATTTTGATGTGTGCTTGGGGTCATTGTCTTGCTGGAATATCAACTTGCGACCAAGTTTCAGCCTCCTAGCAGAGGCAACCAGGTTTTTGGCTAAAATGTCCTGGTACTGGGTAGAGTTCATGATGCCGTTGACCTTAACAAGAGTCCCAGGACCAGTGGAAGCAAAACAGCCCCATAACATCAAAGATCCACCACCATATTTTACAGTAGGTATCAGGTTCTTTTCTACACACACATCCTTCTTTCGACGCCAAACCCATCGCTGGTGTGCGTGGCTAAAGAGCTCTATTTTCGTGGTAAGTGGTATATTTAGTTTTTTTTTAGCTATTGTTTTGTACCCATTGCCTGATTTATGAAGGTCAACAACCATTTGTCTCTTTTCATTTGTGAGTTCTTTGCCTTTCCCCATGGTGATGGATGACATGGATTTCATATGCATGTTACCTCATTTTTATACCACAGTGAAACAGGAAGCCATGGAAGGCCACAATACAGTTTCTTAAGACTGAGATGAACATAAAGAAGTAGAATGTTAATGCAGATTTAATTTTGTTTGATTTTATTTATAAGAATCTTTAGGGGTGCCAATAATTCTGAAACCTACCTTTTTGAGAAAAAAATGTTATTACTTGTTAATAAAAAATATATTTTCTCTGAGAATATCGTTTTCCCATATATTTGAGCAGAAAATATAGCTCATTACCTGTGTTGTTTATTTTATAAAGCGTTTTTTGCTCATCTTTATCAAGGGTGCAAATCATTTTGGAGGTGACTGTATATCCCGATTCAAAGAGTTTTGCCTTGTGTTCACTTTAAACGTGCTGTCTGCGTTTGCATGTATTTTATTCAACAGCAGATTCTATTGGCAAACTTTATATTAGGCTCAGAAAAAAAATATTTGAAATTTCAGTTTAAGTTTATGGAATATTTTCATAAAATCCACCACCGTGCTTTTATCAACATTGCAGTTGGTTTCCTTCTTTCTTCTCTTTTTAAAATAAATGAATGAATAAATAAATAAATAATCCCTGTCCTGCTGAACCCTCAGCCCCCTACACTGGTAACGTTACAATACAATACGTTTTGACTTTAAAATTGACTAAGAAAATGTTGTTTTAGGAATCATTATTACAAGAGTCTCCAATAGCAGCCACGAGATTGTGTTCCTCTGACTCTGCTATTGTTTTCATTAAAAATGTCGCGAGCAGACATAATAACTCAGTCTTCGACCCAACATTCCTTATTAATGGAGAGCTTACAGCTGTTTTCTGAAAGTTTATGATACAGCAAACTCTTCTTTTACATGTTTGACTGTACTATCGAGTCTTTCGAGAAATACCGAAAGGTTTCAAAACTCCAAAGAATTGCTAAAAAAATGCGTTTTTTTATTTTCTGGTTTACACATCATTAACTCTGCCTTAGTAGTTAGAAGTGATTCATCACTATGTTTTACTACATTTGAAAGGATCTTTTCCATGTGATATTTTCACGGAAGTTTTGAACTCACCTAAACCCTTCCTAGAGATAACTGTTTGCCGAGAAAACGACTTTCTGAATCTTGGTTTTTGAAACGAAAATTATGAATGCAGATGAACATAACAACCACCAGGTGGCAATGGACGACAACAACTACACGGTGTATGGGGAGGGGCACTGGTTTACATGACACCGCCTCTATAGAAACA